>NW_026706238.1:0-241623 GCF_029867415.1 Vicia villosa
GAAGATTGTTACCATTCTTCGACAGGGTAGATTTTCATCACATTCCTCGTGAAGAAAACAATTTGGCTGATGCATTAGCCACACTCTCTTCCATGATTAGGATAAATCATTGGAATGACATTCCTCGGATCGATGTTATGCGCCTGGATAGGCCCGCTCATGTGTTCACAGTAGAAGCAATCATCGACGACAAACCGTGGTATCACGATATCAAGAACTTTCTTCAAAAGCAAGAGTACCCTCTTGGGGCATCAAAGAAAGATAGAAAGACTTTGAGAAAGTTAGCTTGTAGATTCTTCTTGAATGAAGATGTTCTGTACAAGAGAAACTTCGACATGGTTCTGCTCAGATGCGTTGACAGAAAAGAAGCAGAAATACTCATGAGAGAAATACATGAAGGTTCCTTTGGTACTCACACCAATGGACATACCATGACAAGGAAAATACTGAGAGCAGGATATTATTGGCTGACAATGGAGTCAGATTGCTTCCAGTACGCAAAGAGGTGTCACAAATGCCAGATCTACGCCGATAGAATTCATGTGCCACCATCTCTTCTCAACATACTCTCTTCCCCTTGGCCTTTCTCCATGTGGGGAATCGACATGATTGGAATGATCGAACCAAAAGCGTCCAACGGACATCGCTTCATCTTGGTAGCCATAGACTATTTTTACCAAATGGGTTGAAGCAGCTTCATATGCAAACGTCACAAGACAAGTTGTCGTCAGGTTTATCAAGAATCACATCATCTGTCGCTACGGTATTCCTAGCAAGATAATCACTGACAATGGGTCAAATTTGAATAACAAAATGATGAAGGAGCTTTGTGAAGAATTCAAGATCGAACATCACAACTCATCTCCTTACAGACCAAAGATGAATGGAGCTGTAGAAGCAGCTAACAAAAACATCAAGAAAATCATTCAGAAGATGGTCATCACTTACAAAGATTGGCATGAAATGCTCCCGTATGCTCTTCATGGTTACCGTACATCAGTACGTACTTCGACTGGAGCAACTCCTTTCTCCCTTGTATATGGCATGGAGGCAGTCCTACCAATAGAGGTTGAAATCCCGTCAATGAGAGTTTTGATGGAGGCAAAATTAACAGAAGCCGAGTGGTGTCAAAGCAGATTCGATGAATTGAACTTAATCGAAGAAAAGCGCATGACAGCTTTATGCCACGGTCAGCTATATCAACAAAGAATGAAGAAAGCTTTCGACAAAAAGGTTCGACCTCGCACAATCAAAGAAGGCGACCTTGTACTCAAAAAGATTCAATCTTTTCTCACGGATTCGAGAGGGAAATGGACTCCCAATTATGACGGCCCCTACGTGGTCAAGAGAGCTTTCTCAGGAGGAGCCTTAATACTCACGACTATGGATGGAGAAGAATTCACCCGTCCTGTGAACGTCGACGCAGTCAAGAAATACTTCGCCTAAATAAATAAAAGAACAGCTCGCTAAGTTGAAAACTCGCAAAGAGCGGCTTAGGCAAAAAAGAGCGTCTCGGTGAATCGAAAACCCGAAAGGGCGATTCAGGCAAAAGTTAGAGACATAAAAAATAAATAATCAATCCCGGTAAACTTAAAACCCGAAAGGGGTAGTTTACGCAAAAGTTAGGGATATATGGCAAGTAACTGTGTTCAGGACAAACTTGATCATTCAAAATCCATAGCGGAGTATTCATCAGCAGTAGGTCATCTTCTACGAAGCACGAATACAGCGCAACTCGGAGTGGAAAGGAAAGATAACGATCGTCACGTTTCATCGTAGCCCTTTTCCCGAAAATTACCAATCTCCAACTTTGTAAATACTCCATGGAATCAAGCATTTGGCTGATTACCATTCCATATATAATAATTTGAGCGTTGTGCTTTTCCTTTGCAATCTAGTCTTGTTCAGTTTCTTGAAATGCATTTTAAGTTTAAACAGTCAATTTCTTGAAACAAATGTTTTCATAAAATAAAAATGAATTTACTTGCAAAAATAAAGGTGAAATTTCTTTCTGAGGTTTACAAACAATAGGAAGAATGCAAACAGTTGCTCCGAGAACGGTTGAGACTCCGGGAACCAATATTTCCCCATGAGGTCGCTTTGCGAACATCTCCCGATGACGGATCTTTACTTCAATTCATATTATTTACTTCGGACGGCGGACAACTGATAGCCAGATATTCCAAACAGAGTTCGAACTACAAGAAGAGGACATCTTCTGATCAACAAGAATTCAAGTCGTATCATTAGGATTTTACATCCGCGACAATTCTATTCACATTCACTTTACATTTTATAATTGTCATAATATTCATGCATACGTTACATCACAACTGCATAGTCAAATTAGGCTTTTAATCATGAGAATGCCCGAGTCATGAGGGCATGAACTCAAGTTTCCCCTGCAAGTCCTGGAGAAACTTTTTCCTTCAAGACAACAATCCATGTAGAGAGATTTCCCCAAGCAAGTCAATAGATGGTAGTCTCCCTCAAAGAGATAGTTTGTTCACTTTTGGAATTCCTCAGCCGAGATTCTCCTGCAGAGCCACATTCGACAGTCTTCTTCAGATAAGATAATCTGCTTTGCATTTTGGAATTCCCCAGAGGTTTGGTATTTCCCCAGCAAGGTCAAGAGATGCCACCTTTTCGTCAAAGAAAATAATTCAGAATTTCCCAGCAGATCGACAAATGATTCCCCAGCAGAATCAGTGAATGGTAGTCTTCATCCAGAAGATAGTTCATGATCCCCAGCGGAGTCAACAAATGGTAGTCTTTCCCCAAGGAAAGACAGTTTGTCTGTTAAATACTCAAGAGATCGACAAATGGTAGTTTCTTCAAACAGTTTGTCTGTTTCAGGGATGTTTAGTTCCCCACAGAGTCAATAAATGTTAGTTTTCCCCTTAGGAAAACAGTTTGTTGATTCCCCAGGCACCAATCGACGAATGGCAGTTTTCACCCCGAAAACCGTTCGTCCGCCTTCAAACAAAGTCATTAGCCCCTCAAAAGCGCATGGGCCCATATGACAATCTTTCAAAGATGCCAGGTCAAAAGGGAAGATGGTGAAGTTTCTTTATTACCGTCAAATGGTATCTCATCTCCAAGTGCTGATGAGAAGTTTGATGAGGAAACAAACCTTTGAAGTTTCTTTATTACCGTCAAATGGTATCTTACCTCCAAGTGCTGGTAAGAAGTTTGATGAGGAAACAAACCTTTGAAGTTTCTTTATTACCATCAAATGGTATCTCATCTCCAAGTGCTGATGAGAAGTTTGATGAGGAAACAAACCTTTGAAGTTTCTTTATTACCGTCAAATGGTATCTTACCTCCAAGTGCTGGTAAGAAGTTTGACGAGGAAACAGACCATTGGAAATTTTCTCTTTATCTGAGATATTGTCCAAACACAACTAAGACCAGTTTCGAGATATGGACATCCGAAACAAGGGGGAGGTTGTTTACCTTTTTCTAAGTATCAACACTTAGTTAAAGAAGATGGATTGCGCATCCTACATTGCCATCCATTCACCAGAATCCACATCAAGTATTTCTGCAGGAGTTTGTCACATCATCCCCCGCCAAGCGCGATAATGGGATCAAGTCATGTAAAGATTTTATCAATTACAACATCTCAGGAGCGCCCAAAATTCGGGCATTCTTTTGATATTTAAGTCTCTTTTACGCAGGAGAGATCGAGATATCAATCTCTCTCCCTCCAGATAAAAGAAACTTAAATAGGGGCATCTGTCATACCCTAATTTTTGACCCCCCCTGAGATGGCATATCTTCAGGATTTTTCATCAGGTCAAGACAAGTACCCAGAGCAGTCATTTCTCCATCTGGTACCTAATCGAGGATGCTCAAAGACAAGAAAGCTCAGGCAAAGGATCAATCAATACAAAGATTAGTCTCTAATACAATCATGGGGCTCAAAAACTTCACTTTTCTCATCTATGATTGATTAGACATCCAGTCATATGAGTACAGGTTTACTCAGGTCACCAGACTAGGGTTTTGAGCCTATCAAGGACTAAAATCAGGGATCACATTTGGGAAACCCTAAAAAACCTCAGAGGGTCATTCAAAGACATCAATCATCTTCAAATAACTCATATGACAAGATCTACTAGACATCATACTTCAATTCAAAGTCTACAGTCATTATTTTCACATGGTCGACAAATTAGGGTTTTGACCTAATTCACCAAGATAATTGACTTCTGATCAGGGCATGAATCCAAAACTCAAGACATGATTCAAGGATCTCTACTACCTCCATATAATCCATTTATATCATCCATTTGGGGAGAAGATCTTATTTCTACACAAAAGCCCAAAAATTCACTTTGTCAGGAAAAAGTCAACTGTGAAGGATCATCATTGACTTTTAAGGTTTTTGGTCAAAAAATGACTTTCAAAGATCAATATCATCAATATATGGATGTCAAAGTCATTTGGCCAAAGAAATTCAAAGAAATTCATCAAGGAGCGAAAAGTCGGGAATTAGGGTTTTTGAAGGCATGGTGAGATCTCAAAATTTCACCTACACAACTCAAAAAACTTCCAACATGAAAGTTGTAGATCTTGCCAAATAAAACAACATCTTACAAGGGAACTTTTTTCAAAAGATCAACCATTTATGAAGTTTTGGAAATTTTGAAGTTTAGGTCATAAACACTTAGAAATTTTTCTAAGTGTTTTAACCTAGTTTTCTTCCAACTTTGGCCTCATTTTTCACAAATTTCCCAAAGGATTCTGAAGAAGACATAAACTAATGATTTAAAGTAGATGTTTAGGGCTTTCCAAATTGTGTTCAACCTTCTCAAAATTCAATTTGAGCTAAGAGTTATGCTTGTTCAAAGTTGGCCTCATGAAGTGAAATTATAGGTCATGCATCATTTTGGAACTTTGAAGTTTTGTGCACATGACCTCAAATACAGATGCTACATGACCCATAATACATCTGCAAACATGCCATGCATTCATTTTCACAATGCCATGATAATTGAAGAAGATTCCTAAAACAAGAACATGTGATTATGTAATGATTACATTTGAGAATTTATGGCAAATTGATGAATCACCCAAGGAATCTTCTCACCAACCAATTAGAGCTCACTTTGCATCTGAATTGTCCCCTAAGATCAGATAGAATCAATGGATAGGGGAGGTGGCTCGAAAATGCAATGATCACACTTGGATATTCTTTGAAATTTCTTCATGGCTAAGAAACCAAACTTGCTTCACTAAGCAAGCTCACTCTCTCACTCAGTACTGAGACATTTGCCTATAAATAGGAGAGCACAATTCAGTAGAAAAAGACACCAAAGCAACCATATTACTTGCTTTCTCTTTCTCTTCTCTTGTTCATTGTTTTTCAAAGTTCTTTGGCAAGAAGAATCGATTTCTTCAAACTAGAGCTTATCTTTGGGAAGTGAGCATTCTAACATCTCAAGGGAGGTCATTTGAGGTGATCCAAGCACCTGGATCACTTCTGTAGGTGGAGGAACACCATTGTTGCTCTCACTTTGGAGCATCTGCAGTTGGAGGTCCATGGAGTGATTCAGAAGGTTTCAAGGCAAGCCAATCATCCAGACACACTCCTCAGGTAATAGTGAAGCTAACCAGATGGCTGCAGCTCATCTGTAACTCGAGAATCAACACCCTCCATGTTCACTTGAAGCTGAAATCGAGGGAGGTCCATAGAACAATTCAGGAGGTTTGAGGTCATTACAAGCATTCAGTTAGCATCACTGAGCCACAAGGAAGCTTTTGGGATCATTCATACAAGCCCAGTTGCTCTCTATCATCCTCACGATCTCCATTTTCAGAGGTAAGTTTCTGAACTCCCTCTCTTTAATTTAAGTACTCTTTGTGAAATAGCTCGATTCTATCTTGTTCAGCATCATCAGAGGATTGAAAACCCTCTATCATCATCCATTTA
Source organism: Vicia villosa (assembly GCF_029867415.1). NCBI lineage: Eukaryota > Viridiplantae > Streptophyta > Magnoliopsida > Fabales > Fabaceae > Vicia > Vicia villosa. Next base: position 5,939 of record NW_026706238.1, read on the forward strand.
TCTTTCAGTATAGTCATTTAATTTAATTTTGAAATTTTAGGGTTCTTCACGATTTCTGGTAAATTAGTTAGATGTAGTTAATGATAGTTCATGTTAGTTACATATTTAGAATCGTGAGTGAATTTAGAGCAAGTTTCATGTTTACATCGTTGCAAATGGTTGAGAAACGAGTAAGTTCAGAAATTCAAAAAATGGAGAGCTTGAGGTTGAAGACGAAGATGGTGGTGGCGCGCAAAATTTGAATTCTCAGGGGAGAGTTTATTTTATTTTGAATGGTGTGCGTTTTATTAACGACTGAACAACTTGCCCTAGTGGCCACACATGCGCTCTTAGTCTCCTCATGCCCAAGGTCTGGGGTTCGAATCCCCCTCGCCCCAGACTTTTTGCTTCATTTATTTTTCAATGTTTTGCCACTTGTTTGAAAATATAATAAGTTGGATGTGCATCTTAAACAAACTGCGCGCGTAGCCCAGATGGTGGGTGTTTTGGCCAATGACTTGGAGGGCGTGAGTTCAACCCCTCTAGGTGACAAAACCATTTTTTTTATCACTTTTCACACTAAATTTCTTCACAACTTCACACAATTAATTCACCTATCAAAATAAATCATTTTCACTTCATTTTTCATACACCTATTATTTAATATATCTATTTTGTGAATAGTCAAAAAAATCATAAAAATATTATTTATTTCTTGAATTTTAATTAGGTTTAAAATAGTATGTTTTTAAGTGTTTTCTTAAATACTTTAAATATATATTATCACTTTATTTTAACCTAATCACTTTGTAAATAATTTTATGATAAAACCCTAATTGTTTAGGTCTTAATTAAGTAAAAATCTTTATTTTTACTTTAATTAAGTTGACTTTTGTCAATTCTCAAAACTGTTTTCAATCTCTGATTAAATCAAATGATTAAGGTTTTCAAACAACAAAACCTTATATCATTTCAAATCATTTCCAACTGTTTTTATCACCAGTACTGCAAAGTACTGGGCCTCTAATAGAGTGTAAGTCCCAAAAACCTTCTCTTCTTAGCTTGTTTTCAAAACTGTATTTTCAAAATCTTCTTTCTGTTTTCAAAAAAACATTCTTCTGGTATTTGAAGGGCATTATTCCCGGTGAAACTCTTCAGATACCTATGTGACCTTTGTCCATCTTCACTTCTTCTGTTTTCAAAAACCATTAACTGTTTATCATATATATATATTCACCTGTTATCAACAAAACAACAAAAATTACTGTTGAGGCTCTGTACATACTTCTTCAAAGGCCTCCACTCCATCCAGGTTAGGCTTTACAAGCTTTCAATTTACAGTCTTTATTTAAATTACTGTCAAATATAAACTGTGCATATATATATTAGTTTAGAACTACGTTTGAGTATAAACCCTAGGACAGTTAAACTATATATAAACTATAGGAATATGACCTAGGATTGAGAATGTCTTCCCGGTGAAGGCTCTTTCCTAATTAGAGATCTGTAGTTCAAACCCCCAAGATGAATTATTCCCGGTGAAACATCTTGGCAAAAACCTTAGAACCCAAATAAATAGGACACATCCACCCAAAGAGGAATTATTCCCGGTGAAACCTCTTACCCATTTGCTTAGAGCCAAAATAAGTTCAAAACTACATAGCTTTCTCTTGTGCTATAACAAGGACCCTCGATTAGCCTCCTCTTGGGCTTTGTACAAGGACCCACAGGCTTCTTAAAAGCATTTCCAGCTTCCTCTTGAGCTTGTATACAAGGACCCATCAGGTTTCTTATAAACATAGGAACAGGTCTTTAGTCACCTTTTAGCCTACCCTGGTGAGTTTCTTCCAATTTAAACCAGACTTTAAACAAGCTAAGTTTGTCTCAATTTTGCATTGAGTACACCTTTTGGAATGAGAGACATGGACAGTCTCTGTCACCCTTATCTTCATCAATCTTCCTTAGCAGAGTCTAGGATCCATGTTTGGTCATCCTCAGCATTGAGTCAGCCTTCATCTTGGGCTTTAAACAAGAAGTCTCCATTAGATAATCTTTCTGCCATTCATATTAACAAAAACCCCTGGAAAGGGTTAGCCTCCAACATCTGTCTAAAAATGTCAAAATCCCTGGAAAGGGTTAGCTTCCACACATTCCTTCATTTCAATAAAAACCCCTGGAAAGGGATAGCCTCCAAAATTAATTAATAAATAATTTCATTCTCTTAGGAGATAATTTCCCCAAAAGAGTCAAAATCCCTGGAAAGGGTCAGCCTCCAAAAAAACATGATAAAGTCAGTCTTTTAACAGACAAATTCACCAGCTGAGTCAAAATCCCTGGAAAGGGTTAGCTTCCAAAGAAAAACAGTCTTTTAATAAATAAAATCTCCTCAGTAGAGTCAAAACCAACAAAAACAGTTAGCCTCAACCTTGGGCTTCATACAAGGCACCCAAACAATAAAACTCCCCTGTCAAGAGTCAGCCTCAACCTTGGGCATTGTACAAGGCAGATAATAGAGTCTCCCCAGTGAGTTCTTCATCATTCAGTAGCCACAACCTTGGGCTTTGTACAAGGCAGATAAACCATATTTTTCATATGTCAAAGATTCCTAACACTTAGGATCTTTCCCCATATAGTCATCCATACTTAATTCATTTAAGAGTCCGCCACAACCTTGGGCTTTGTACAAGGCAGAAAATAATGTTTTCCCTAGCAACAGTTAGCCACAACCTTGGGCTTTGTACAAGGCACATAAATAGAGTCTCCCTAAGTAGAGTCAGCCTCAATTCTGGGCTTTGTACAGAACACTAAATTACCCTGTAATTAACCTCCAGTGGAGCCATCTCCCAGAGTCAATAATAATAATTAATCAATCAAAAAGCCTCAAGCTTGGGCCTCATACAAGCCAGCTAAAGTCAAATCTTTTATACAGTAGATAGACATAGCTTATCTCTATAGAGAGATATTTTCACTACTCTACCACATTCAAACAAACATTTCCATTTCAATTTCAATTTTTATCAAGTCTCCCATTTAGGATTTTGAAAGGCATGAGCTGGCAGTAAAACCCAGACATGTGGTAACTTTCCCTAATTTGGATGAGCATCTTTCTTTCATTTAAGAGGCATTTGACTGGTATACTTGCACATACACAAGTAAGGTCCCCCTCTTGAATGAAATGAATTCAGTTATTCTGTCACTCCTTTAAATGTTTGTGGTAGAATAGTACAAATACCTCTCTGTAGAGATAATTTCATGTCTCTTTACTGTAAACAGAGATTTAATTCCAAGCTTCAACCTTGAGCTTCAAGCAAGGCACCAAAAATAATTAATTTCCCTAGTTAGTTCCCCGAACTACATTAAGCTCTGACTTCCACTAGGGATATGTAGGCATGAGGTTCACAAGGAATCTCAGCGAGCTAATAAAATACCAAAAAAGTCAGTTTGTCTGTCTGTCTGTCTTTTCAAATCAATTCAATTCCTTCTCCTAACACAAAGGAGAAACTTTCCCAATCATTAGCAATAAACACAAACACAATGACACAGAGAAGGTTCCTGTAGAGTACTACAGATATGTAGGGTGTTTAAACACTTCCCTATGTATAACCGACTTCCCGGACTCCAGAACTTCTAGTCTAGGTGAAATCCCCACACTTAGCAAACTCCTAGGGTTTAGTTGATATCTTTTTTTCCCTTTCCTACTCGTAGGACAAATAAGAAAGTTCGTGTGATATCGTAGGAAGAACTGAAACAAAATTCATCCCACCACGGGCGCATTCTCCTTCCAAATTTCGCGTGAAGGGTTTAGCGTGCCGTCCTCCCAAGTGAAACGGGGAGGTAAAGAAAACGACCACCACAGTCTTCTTCATGGAAACTTTCAGAATGCGCTTTTACAGCGCTTTTACATAAATGCTGTAAAAATGCCATACCTTCTACACCTGCAAAATCATGAACCCCACAAAATGAAGAAAAAATTTGGCGCACCCCCATGGATACGATCGTCCAGGTGTCACGAGTTCAATGATACCTACCTTCAACCCTAATTTTTCCTAGAACAGGAAGCCCTAATTTGAAGGTCTAAACCCTAACAATGGCATCTTGTTCATAGAGTCATATAAATGCAATTCAATCTCCAGAAACACTCATAACATCATATAAAACACAAATATAGAATTAAAATATGTAGAGGATGCATGAATTATTGAAATCGAAGGGTTTTTAAAAACGCAAACTATGGGTTGTTTGGAGGTGATTTTGGGGGTGTTGTTCGTGTGTGACGATCCAAATAGCTTCAGTGCGACTTGAGGAACGTGATTTAATCAACAAAACTTCTTGCCTTGGCCTGCAACCTTGAATTCGAGTTTGACTTTTCCTTGGATTTTTAAGAACTCAATTAGGGTTCTTCTGGCCAGAAAATTCGTACCCTTGTGATCTGCAATGCTTGTGATCTTATAGGAGAATGAATTAGGGTAAAAATTATAGATTGAATCTTCTTAAATCTTTGATTTCAATCTTGGAAATTTGATTGGAAAATATGGTTCATAATGTTTCCAATTTTGGCCAATTTCAATCTCTCTTGCACCAATCTTGCTTGCACAAAAAACTGCTTTTGGTTGACTTTCAAAAAGGACCTATAATCTTTTGATCCAGACCTCTCAAATGAAGCATTTTTAGACTTGGCATGTGAGAGACAAAGTTGTAGGGAATTCAATTTCCTTCAAATTGAGCTTTGGATGGGAAATTTGTGATTTTCCATGTGAAAGTTATGGCTGGTCAAAGTTTAGTTGACTTTAGGTCAAAAAACCCCTAATTTAGAAACTTTAGGTTTTGTAAATTTCTGAACTTACGTTGATGAATCATGATCAATCCTTGATCAAATGATGAATGATACTTCAAAATAAGGATGTTGACAAAAAATCAGGATTTTTGACTGTACTTTGACCATAGTTGACTTTTAGGTTAAACTAGTCGACTGTTGACTTTCTGAGAAATTGACTGAGCAATCCTTGGGATTAAAGCCTGAATTTTGTCATAGAGATAATTTGAAACATCATGAACCCTCTGAAATCCATTGGAGACCTTGATTTATTAATTTTCTTCAGAGAAATCAAAACCCTAGTTTAGGAGGTCATTGTTTAGCAGAGTATGTCCCTGAGTCTTGAACCTTGGCTTGAGTTTTGAAAGGTGAAATGAGATGGGCAAATTTTTGGGTATGACAGAGACATTACAAGAATTGAGATGAAAGTTGATCTTTAATCGCTTCCGTTCATGAAAACCTTCTTCTCTCCCAAACCCTTGTTTTCTCCAATCTTCAGTCGTGTATTCTCCTTTGGCCAAAAAGTCATCTAATTCATCGTCCAAACTCTTCTAAATAGTGCAGACTCACTTAGGTCAGTTGGAAATACCAAAAACACCCCTCTGGGTGCCACATGGTGAAAAAACATAAAAGTACTCGAAATCAACGTCACTGGCCAACACGGGCCGTGTCAGGCAACATGGTCACCCGTGTTAGCCCCCGGGAAACAACTAAAACTTGTTTTGCTTCTGACATGCTGACACGGGTCGTGTCAGCCCTCTTGAATCCCACTTTTCTTCTTTTTTGAGCTCAAGGTTCCGTCCCCTGACACGGTCCGTGTCCGGTGACACGGGTGGCCTTGTTAGGCCTCTTGTAACATGATATTTTGCACTTTTTCACACCAAATGGTCCCGATTATTCATCCAAACCTACACACAGTTAAACACAAAACCAAAGCATAAAATATAGAAAAATGCAATAAAACGCTTGACAATGCAAAGGAAAGAAAATTGAACTAACTGATAAATAAACATGTAAAAACCACTGATCACTTGGTCAGACTCAAAGTTTAAACCAACACAAAAATCATACACCCTATCTTGTTCAATATACTCCTTTGAAGTTGCTCCATCTGCATAACACTTGGTTTTTATAACCCCATAATGGTCATGTTCCATCCATAATGCCTTAAGTTGATTGGCATATTCAATGACAGTTCTATTACCTTATTTTGCTGACATAGTTTTCACCTTCACTTCATATACTTGGTCAGCATCTTTGGCCTTGGAGTAGGTCTCATTTATAGCATCCCAAATCCCCTTAGTTGTACTAAGAAACATGCAGTTGTCACTTATCTCTAGAACCATGGAAAACCACAACCATGCTATAATCATGGAGTCTACCTCATCCAATTTGGTGAAGTTAGGATCCTCCTCCTTAGGTGTAGGATTTGTTAGATGCTTCACTTTACCTTTTCCTTTCAGAATTGTACGAATGAGTTTAGACCATTTGAGATGATTTTTTCTATTCAGTTTGTAGGCAAAATGGATACTCTGCAGCTCTCAAGAGTTCTAGGATGCGACATCTTCTATCTCAACTTTCGTGGAGTTTTCACAGTTGGTATCAGATCCAGGCATTGTCGAATCCAAAAAAAATGGTTAAAGACTCTACTCAACGAATGGAAATTGCAGTAGCATCCATAGAAAAATTGTGCTACGAATGCACACGAAAATAGCACTAGCAAGGAAGGCTGGTGTTTTTAGGTTTCGCAGTGGATAAAGGCACCTAGGACAGATGCTTTTGATACCATATGTATAAGGGATTCGAAATTCCCATAAATGAAGAACCTCGTGAGGAAGGTTTTCTATAAATTGTTGAAATACAAACCGAAAGTTTAGCATAGAATGTTGAAAAACAACTAGAACTTAGAATAAACAAGAGAGTCTGAAAGACTGAGGATAAAGGACTGAACAAAACCAATAGTCAATTTATTTTCTTTATCTTGTGGAAGGAAATGGATACTCTGCAGCTCTCAAGAGTTCTAGGATGCGACATCTTCTATCTCAACTTTTGTGGAGTTTTCACAGTTGGTATCTGATCCAGGCATTGTAGAATCCAAAAAAATGGTTAAAGACTCTATTCAACGAATGGAAATTGCAATAGCATCCTGTAGCAACCTGCCCTAAAATTAAGCTTTTAGAGTCGCCACCCATTTTACCAAGGCGAATAGGAAACCTCGCGCAGTTAAGAGATCAGGGTAAGATACTATATTCAAGTCGAGGGAAGGTGTTAGGCACCCTCAACCCTTTCCTAAGGTTTAACTATAAGGTTAGGTTTATGGCTAACATAAAGAAAGGTAAGGGACAGTTAATAGGGTAAATAACAAATTATTAAGATTAAAGGTTTATAATTTAGGAAATAAAATCGGGAAAAAATGAGATTTAGAGGGAAGGGGACTCGCCTTGGTTATCCATGTGCCTACGTACCTCCTTATGGAGGATCAGAGTCTACGTAGTTCGGGGAAGGGTTGTACGCCTTTGAATTTGATTTGATATGGTTTTAAGGCTTTTTTAACGGCCTATCGTAGTTTTGAAATGCGAAGTTCGAAGGTATTTTGAATTACCTTATCGTAGATTTGAAAATCGCAGTATTGAATGGATGAAAATCCGTGGTATCGTGGTTTAGTATGTTTTAGATTTGGGCGTACAACCCTGATTTTAATTTGTACTATTAACCGCAATGATCGATGGATTCGATCACCATAGTTAAAAGATTAGTAGTTGCATCGTTACCAATTTTAATTGATGGATTCAATTATCACTAATAACGAGTAAAAGTATTTTTTAGAAATTTAAATGATTTAATTTGTATCATTACCCCTCGTAATCGATTGATTCGATTAAAAATGATAATGAATTAGACCAATGGAAATAGGCTAATCATCGCAACCAATAAAAATGGTTGAAACCCTTTAGCCAAATAAAACTTATTATTTTAATTAAATAAATAATCTATAAATCAATTATTGCCCATCACGATTAATGGATTTAATCGGAACGAATCAACAAATTAAAACTTAATGTTTATAATATATATTAATTTATTGAAAAAATAATAGTTCATTATTATATAAATAAACATTAAAAGTGATTCAAGAAAATATGTTAAACAATTAAAATAAAATAAGAATGTTGGTGGTTTTTATTTAGTGTGGTTGTATTGAGAGTCCAAGGTATAGAGAACTACATCTAGGGCGTTTGATTGGAGCTAGGGGTAATCCTAGGGTTCAGATCTGAGGATGCATAGTATACCATAAGACCCTGGGCGCGTGGGATTACAGGATGAAACTCATGAAAAAAATATACAAAGGGCCAGGGATCGAACCCTGGACCCTAGGGTGACCAACACATACATGTGCCAACCCAACTATCAGCGCAACATGTTAAACGAACGCACCCAATTAATTATAAAAAAACAAGCGAAAGACTAAGAAACGCGTGCGAAATTTTAAACAATCCAATGACTCAGTGACACCTCATCATCGTCCCCACTCACCTTGCCAAAACCCTGCAACTTTAGTTGCGGTTTTTGCTACAACTTTGTTTGTAGCTAATTCAACCTGCAATTTACGAACAGCACATATGTATAAATAAATGTTTCGCGACTCTTCCATCTTCTTCGTCCCGACCCCCTGATCACAACCATACCACTCATCGCCCCTAATTTTGCTTCTACTGAGAAACCCCAATTTAGGCCCCAAGAACCCTAACTCGGCCATCCATGGTGATTCTCGATTAAGCCACACAAACCCCAAATTACCAACCCAGAAACATTCACAGCATTGAGAACAATCAGAATATACATTCAATTTGCAATAGATATGCATGAATTACTCTAACCGATCAAAACTTTAAAACAACATACCTTGGCTCGATGGAGAATAATCTGGGGGTGCTAAAGCCGTGTGATGATCCAGATAGACTCAGAATACTCCAAGGAACGTGTGGCTATGCTCAGAATCCTTTAAAACCTCTTGATTCTCTGAAACCGAATTCAAGTTTCTTGACCAATTTTCTTGTTCTTGAAGATGGTTCTCTGCCCAGAATTTCGTCCCCCCATCCTATGCCTCGTTTTTAGTACTTATAGGGGAGTGTATTAGGTCAAAGTAATAGCTCAAATGTTACTTGAATCAGATCTTGCTAAAATTTGGGAAATTTGATTTTATTTTTCAATATGAACTTGCTATTTTTGTCCTTATTTTGTGTTAATCTTTCTCAATCAAATTATCACGAAAATTATATGATAATTTAATATAAATGCTGATTGGAATTGATTATTATGTGACCTTTTTTCCAAATATTTGATTTCCTTTGATTTATACAATTTTAAATCATTATTTAAATGAATAAAATCATATAAAAATCAAATAAAAATATAAAATTCATGGCAAATCACTTTGGATAACCCAAATGACTTGTGGACCAAGTTTAAGTCATCAAATATAGGCCCATTTGCAAAATAATCCAATTTGAACCTCCTTTATTTCACATTTTGTCCTCTAAAATTTACCCATCTTTGACCAAGCATATCTCACTCAATTTTTAAGCTATGAGGGAGTTCTAGGACTTTTTGGGAACCTCAAGAGGTCCTCTATAAGCCACTTTGGAACATATTTTTCATTTGGAGCTTTTATCTTGATCATATCCTCTTTGACAAAAAACTGCTTTTGAAGGATGCTTGAAAAGGACCTGTAATCTTTTGCATTATACCTCTTAAATGAAGCATTTCTAGCCTTGGCTTGTGAGAGACAAAGTTGTAGAGAATCCAATTTCCTTCCAAATAGGCTTTGAGTGGGTAATTTTTGATGTTCCATGTGAGAGTTATTGCCAGTCAAAGTTGAGTTGACTTTCTCCTAAAGAAACCCTAATTTGTACCTTTTTGTATTTGTTCATCTCTGAGTTTCTATTGATGGATCATGATCAACCTTTGATCAAATGATGGATATAACCTCACATACTTGATGTTGACCAAAATTGAGAGGTTTGGACTGTGCTTTGATTATGGTTGACTTTTAGGTCAAACCAGTTGACTGTGAATCTTTTGAGTTGTTTGAACAAGTAACCTTTAGAGTTGGGTCTTAACTTTTATCATAGAGGTATCTTAGATCATCATTGGCCATGGAGAACTTGATTTGGGATCTTGTCTTTTTAATTCCCTCAGGAGAGTACCAAACCCTAGCTTTAGGAGACTCTTGCTCAGGAGAATGACTGGATGAATCTCTTGAACTTTGAATCATTGTGATTGGAATATGGAAGGCAAATTTTGGGGTATGACAGCTGCCCCTGTTCAATCTTCTTAAACATGAAGAGGTAGATTGGCTTGTTCGCCTATTGTGATCTGATGGTGGAAGAGGATTAAACACTAGAATACCCACAAATTTGCGATTGTCGGTGTAGGAAATAGTTTTTGAGATGGGCTTAAAGATGCCATCCATTTGCTTGACAAGATACCTGTCTAAAGCATATGCTTTTCAGACATGGATCATTTGATTGCATCTGAGGAGATGTGAAGTAACGTCTTACATAAGACTACCTGAAGAGGTTCCTGAATAGGGTATACCAAAGGTTGATGCGAAGAAGCTTAGGCTTTGAACAATGCTTAGGAAGAATGTCTTGGAGAATACTAACTAAGGAGTTCTTTAAAAGAACTAGGTATGTCTTAGAAAAGATTGGATAAACATTTTAAGAAGAAGGCTACCTAGAAAGGCATGATATGTCTTAAATAAGACTCACCTAGAAAGGCTCCTAAAAAGACATGAAACGTCTTAAACAAGATTCACCTGGAAAGGTTTTTAGAAAGGATATGGAATGTCTTAAAAAGACTACCTAGAAAGGCTATGGTGCATATTTAGAGAAGACTATCTATAAAGGCTCCTAAAAAGGGCATGATATGTCTTAACAAGACTGCCTAGAAAGGTTCCTAGAAAGGACATGAAACGTCTTAAACAAGACTATCTACACAGGTTCCTATAAAGGATACGAAACGTCTTAAACAGGACTACCTAGACAGGTTCCTATAATGGATATGAAACGTCTTAAACAGGACTACCTAGACAGGTTAGGATACGTCTTACACAAGACTAACCTAGAAAGGTTCCTGGGAATGATACGATACGCCTTAAATAAGACTATAAGGTTAACTTAGATATGTCTCACACAAGACTAACCTAGAAAGGCTCCTGGAGAGGATAAGGAGGGATTGGATATATGTTTGAAGAAGATTACCTAGAGAGGTATGATATGTCCTAAACAAGACTAACCTAGAAAAGTTTTTTTTGGAAAGGATGTGATACGTCTTACACAAGACTCACCTGGAAAGGCTCTTAGACAGGATACGGGATACCTTAAACAAGACATACCTAGAAAGGCTCCTAGACAGGACACGATACGTTTTAAACAAAACTACCTAGAAAGGTTCCTATAAAGGACACGATACATTTTAAACAAAACTACCTAGAAAGGTTCCTATAAAGGATATGGAAAGTTTTAAACAAGACTACCTAGAAAGGATAGGATACGTCTTAAACAAGACTGCCTATAAAGGTCAAGGAGGGTCTTAGAGAAGACTACTTGAGAAGGTTGATAATCGTTTTGGACAAGACTACCTGGAAAGGTAAGAAATTCTTTGATTGCTTCTGGATTGTCTTTGAAGAAAGACTTGGAATGAGGTTTTAGAATTGTATCTGTTAAGATTGAATCGTTGATACGATCGTATTTGCACTATAATTGGATGATAACATCCTTTTGATTATGAAGTGACCTGAAAAGGCAGCGTTAGTTTTATGCAATGTCATGATGCATGTGTCATGTAATGAGATTCTCAAAATAAATGAGAATTATGTACGAATGACGATCCCACATTGCAGGTCGTAGATAATACAGGCGTAGGAAGGCCAATTACGCAATAATGCTCCTTGTGTGATACTAGTGTGATTTCCCCAATATCAGAAACTTTGAGAGCCGTGCCTCTTAATCTGCAGGAGGGATCTTTAGAGGGAACTCGAGTTTTACCAGGTCTTGCCTGATATGCACTTCCCCAATATTTGAATTCTTGAAAGATATGCCCCTTAGTCAATAGGATCCTTGATTGTATGCCCCTGTTTTAGGAAAACCCTCTGGACGTGGTTTCCCCATTCAAGAGTCTTTATCAGAAATGATCGCCTTTGATTAAACCAATTTCGAGGTCTCCTTGATCCTAAGTGTTGATTTGAATGTTGTCATACCCCAAATTTGTCCTACCCTTTCAATTTTATCTGGATTAGGCTTATGCATTTCATAGTCTCATGTGCATACCTCATGTAGGTCATTCACTTAATACATTCATATCATTGTTACTGTTCAAGAAAATTGATGAAAAAGAGCTTCTGTGTGGGAGATGTCTTGGTTCAAAAGAGAAAGTTTGAAGTCTGATTATATGGCCTCATTCCCATTGAAGTACTCCTAAAATCAGGGTTTCATTCTCTCCTGTTCAAAGCTCTGATCAAAAGATGCAATTCTCAAGGTCATCAGGACTTCTAAATTAGTGTTTTGACCAAAGTCAATCATGTTGACTTTTTGGCCAAATTTTAATCAGGAGATGATTTTTGGGTGTGAAGTATGGTTGCCTTGAAGAAATATCATTCATTGGAGTTTCTTGGGTCGAAAGTTGATTGAGAATTAGATCAGAAACGGATTAATCGGGAAATTCATCTGAAATCAGAAAAATCAAGAAAAGTTGACTTTTTGGTCGAATTCAGAGTCAACGGTCAAATATTGACTTTTGGTGGACAATCGGTCAAATAAAATCAAAGAAATAAATAAAATCGAGAGTTTGGCAAAATTTCTAAAAAGTAATAAGAAAATTCCAACACTTAGAAAATTTTTGAGGCTTTTGACATTGGGTGAGCAGTCCACTTTAACACTGGTGTACACGTGGCAAAATGAATTACTTGGAAAAATTTCCAACATCAAAGTTGTTCCTCTCATTGAGGATAACAACTTTGTAGTTGGACACTTTTCCATTTGAAGCTTGGTTGAAGAGTTATTAAGGTGTGAAGTTGCACATTTTCATTGGAACCAAGTGATAATGGCAAGACAAAATTCTGGGCAGCAGGCAGCATTTTGACAAACACATGGTGTGCTATATTTGAAGCCAGTTATTGAAGAATACAAGAGTTCATTTGAATCAACTATGACTCATCTCTACTCTCCTCTACGCCCTCTTTCCAACAAGCCTAGATTCATAAACTTTGGATACATGTTGAGCAAATTATAATGCCTTAAAGTCACACCTCTGCCAAGCTACGTGTTAGCTAGGACATGGGCCAGATTAGCATCACGCGCGCGCAAAGCTCCTGCTGTGAGGACACTATGAGTTTAAGGTCATTTTTATCATCCTTCCAAGCATTATCTCTTGATCCTTCTAACATCAAATCTTCTCCATCCCACACCCTCTTCACTTTGAGCACAAAATTGAATCAAATGATGGAGTACACTTAGAATTATGAGTGGGTGAAGTGAGACACATAAGATACTCTTGGTACAACACACACATATGTGGCAGCAACGCTCACCATAAGCTACCATGCAAACCATGCAAGAACAAAGAAGAGGAAAGAATCCAATGCATTCAACCACACCATAATACCATACACACACACACACTCTATATAATCTCCTCACCCCTCACTCTCAAGAGAACACACTTCATTTTTCATTCTTCACTCTCATCACTCCCCAATCTTCTCTCTCGTCCCTCACCTTCACTCTCCCTCTTCATCTCTCTAACCACCCTAACAACCACCATAACAAACTTTCTAATCAACTCAAACAACCTCCACCTTCACTCTTCCACCGCCATCACCACCTTGCAACCACCACCATCACCACCAAACTCATCACTACCATCACTTCGCAACAAGCACCAACCTTCAACTCCAGCTCTCTCCAATCTACATTATCACCTTCATCCACCTTCAACCTCCATCATCACCATAGCTTCATCATCACCACCTCTTCAACCATCTTTGACCACCATCATCACCTTATAACAACCCTCGGATCACCGTCAATCTTCCATTCAAAGTGTCATCATCATCATTACTTCTTCACCGAGCTTCGTCATCGTATGTTTCAAGTAAGGATCACCTATGTTCAGACTCCAAAAGCTGCTACAAGGAATTGAATTTGCTTCTCGAGTAGGCTAAACCTTGGCGTCACTTTCAAGATCCAGATCTGAAAACTTGAAGTCTTGCGAAGCTAATTGTCCAAGAACGCAACAGGTAAGTCTTCGAATCCTGCTGAGCATGCTTGTGCATATTAATGGCTTACGTGTCTTGATACTTGAAAACAAATCGCGTGTCTGTACTATTTGCGTGAAAACGAGATGATTGATGATGTTGATATGCGTTTGAATTGAAATACATGGAGTTAGGGCTTAGTTGTTGCGATCAGTTTGCATGATAAAGAGTGAATTAGGGAAAAATAAGGGCAGATTCGAACTCAGTGCGAAAAACCGAGTGGATCAGTAGTCTTCTTTTTTGTTTCTGGGCATATTCATTCGCAACTCCGGCGAGGGTGGCCGTGGAAGACGACCGGAGCTTTGCTCCGGCGTCCGTATGTGGTGGTTGTTTGCAGATCCGTTTGGCATACGTGGCGCGATCCTGTTGGCCCATGCAATTTGTTAGTTTTCTGTTTTTGTCCCATTACAATCATTGGGGGTCGCGGTGGCATTCTGCAATTGGCTAGAGCATCTTTTTTGTCTTATCTGACTTAAGTGGAGAGTGACCTATTGATTCATGTATGATACTTTATGTTATTGAATTAAATACCATATGAATTTAATGTCACATGCATGAAAAAAAACTATATGCTAAAAATAAATCACATGCTGAGCCATTAAAGAAACAAAATGAGAATAGAATGGTTTGTGAGAATGTTGGGCCACATGCGTATGGGCTTTGCCCTGTTTTCAGAATCACACCCCGTGATTGCTAATACACCAACGTTCAGTCCCTGGGCCTCAGCGCCCTTGCTATTTCCACACCCCTGTTAAGCCCAGTTTTTTACTCATAATCATTTTTAGTTCATTTAGAAGTTACTTTTACACCCCCTGCCTGCTAGAAATAGTTTTTTGTCCTAATTTTGCTTTCCTTTCATTTTTAATTCAATTTCCTTCACATAAAAAATATATAAAAATGTTTCTAATAATTTTTTTTTGTGTGAATATTTTGTGAGTATTTTTGTGAATATTTTGTGAATATTTTGTGAGTATTTTTGTGAATATTTTGTGAATATTTTGGGGGTATTTTTAATAGCTTCAACAAATCATTTTGTTTTGTAGTTAGTTCAACCCCTTTGTAAATAAATTGCTAATTGACTTTTAATTAGATTTAAATACCTTTTAATTGATTTTGTTTGTATATCCTTAGTATAGTTTAGACTTTTTAACAACAATTAGGCTTAGAAATTAGGCTAGTCTCCCACTTTTTCATCATTTTTCTTTTACAACATTAAAACATCTAATAAATATCAAAATAAAATTCCCTTTAAAAAATAGAAAGAAAACACTTAAAAAACATTAATAAAAAAGTGAAAATCATTAAAAAGGGAATGGAAGCTTGAATCTCCCTTGCTTAAGGGAATCATTCGAGTGCTTGGATCTCCCTTGCTTTAGGGAACCATTCGAGCGTAAGTTCCCAATTTCTAAAAAACACCAACCAAAGAGTAACTCGAGTTTCCCTTGCTTAAGGGATTTCCTCGAAACACTCAAAGTCTCTCTCTCATCTCTTTTTCTTAAGGGCAATGTTATTTCCGCTCGAATGCATCGTAGGCGATCCCTTATGCAAGAGCGCGAACGTTAACTCCGCCAAACTAAAAAACACAAACAAACAGAAAATCTTGAGCCGAACTACGGTCGCTCAGATTCCTGAAAAGGATACGTAGGCATTGGGTCGCGGGGCCTAAACAAGCACACTTGTAAATAATTCCTTCTTTTCCTCGTGTTTCTTTTGCATTCATTCGCATTTAGGTTTTAGACATTAGACACCCTTTAGATAGAAACAAACATAGGTGGATACCATCGAGTACGATGGGCGTGAGGGGTGCTAGCACCTTCCCCTTGCGTAACCGACTTCCGTGCCCTGTTCTCTGGTCGAAAGACCTTGTTCTTATTCGAGTTAGGTTACCTGGTATTCCTTTCCCTTATGGGATAAATATATTAGTGGCGACTCTGGTTCCATTTTTCGCGGTAGCGACAAATGTGAAGCAGATGCTTTTCAGAATTAGCCATGCGTTTTTTTGTCGTATCCGATGGACAAAAGTTCGTTGAATACTCAGAATGAGATGACGTTTTCTGGGATATTTCTTGAAGAGGTTCCTTGAAAGGATAGGAAGTTGTCTTAAACAAGACTGTGCTTTAAACAAAGCTCAAGGCGACATGTTTGTGAAGAGGGTCAAAAGATTCCTATATAGGATAAAGACTGTTTCAAGGAATGTGGCGTTTTAAACAAAACTTAGGAAAAGAAATCTTGAAGAAGATTAACCTAGAAAGGGATGGGAAATTGTCTTAGAGAAGACTATGTACTTTAAACAAAGTTTGACAAGGTTCTTGGAAGCATAGGAGAAATTCGAACGTGTTTTAAGAAAGACTAACTGGAAAGGTTGACGGGTATCTTAAAGAAGGTTGCCCAAAAAAGTTCCTGAAAGAGTTAAGAGAAGTTCTACGGAAGACTACCTAAAAAAGGTTTTTAGAAAGGAATATGTCTTGGAGAAGACTATCTGAAAAAGATTCGAAAGTAGAAAGGACGAGGAGATGTGTCTTAGAGAAGATTTTCTGAACACGGCTCCTAGAAAGGATAAGAGATTTTTGAACTTGTCTTGAAGAAGACTACCTCGAGAGGTTAAGACACGTCTTTAACGAAAACTACCTAGAAAGGCTTCTGGAAAGGGTGTGAGAGTGGCATTGACACCATCTGATACAGAGTGACCATTGCAACGTGCTCCCAGGTAATGGGCTTGCCCCTAAGTAAATAGGATAACGATGGGCCATGCCCTTGTGTATACAATACCTATCCGAGTCAGGCGTAAGAGATATTCCCTCTTTTTGATGTGCTTCTAAAGCTACTTCGTCAGTCAGTAGGATTTTTAGCCATTAGCCATGCCCCATGCAACTTCTCCCTGATGTTTAAACATTTGAATCCACATAGACAAGTGTACTTTATAATGAAATTCATAAGATGCGAATGCATATGTCTGTCTTGAAAGTCTAAAAACATTTTTTTTAGTAAAACGAAGTTTTTTTTTTTAGAAAGTGATATCAACTCAAGAGTTATAGTAGACCTTAAGGAGTCGGGATACCATTTGGTAACGGTATGCTTTCGAACTAACCATGCTTCAGTTAGGGCTTTTAAGGGTTGTAACCTGGCCTGGTTCACGGTTTTAAGAAACAAAGGGTAGTGGCTCAAAGTTTGTTTGTACCCATCCCAACCTTCATGATGTTCTCCAGTCCTATGCTCAGTTAACTATGCGTTTAAGTTCCAAAAGATTTTGGGAATTGTAAAACTGACATTTATGATGGTTCAAAACCAAAAGTTTATTTGCAAAGGCAGTCATTCTCCTTTCTTGTAATATTTCCCTTTTTGTCGAGGGTATGTAGTGACCTCTTTTCGACTTTGTTATCCCTAACTTTTGCCTGAACTGTTCATTTTAAAACTACAGTCAGCGGGATGCCCCAATTTTCCTAAGTCTCCTTAATAGGTTTTGACTTAGCAGGCCTTACATTGCTTTCTCTTTTTCTTTGCGGATATTGACTTCCGGACTTAACGATGACGGGGAACCATTGGTGATTATGTTCAAAGGAACAATTTGGAATAATTAAGTTAACTGAGCAGCTACCCTACCCCAGGTTATGTATTAAGGGTTTTATTTTATATGAAGAAAAACTCCTACTTCTTTAGGCTCAAAGGGGTTGACGAGGGATTAACATCCTTATATCTCCATTATTTAGGAATTGAAATAATGCCTGTACATCGTCAACACGGTCTGTTCGAAAGCGTAACGTATGAAATTGTGGTATCGTTTTCGTCATTCTCCCTATAAAGGTGTACGGCTTTAACGAGAGTTGAATATCACAAAGAAGAAAACCAAGTAAAACACAGTCACTACAACACGGAAGACCTTTAAAAGCGCTTATTTTGGGCTTTAAAAGCGCTTTAAAGCGCTGTCAAAGCCAGCGCTGGCGTAGGTAACAAAAGCGCTTTTGAAAGCGCTCTGGTAGACCCCCCCCCCCTATAAGAGCGTTTTTACCAGAAAAACGCTCTGGTAGACCCCCCTATAAGAGCGCTTTTCTGTAAAAAGCGCTCTGGTAGCTCCCCCTATAAGAGCGCTTTTTCCAGAAAAGCGCTCTGGTATCCCCCCTATTAGATCGCTTTTTCTGAAAAAAGCGCTCTGATAGCCCCCCCTATAAGAGCGCTTTTCCAAAAGCGCTTTCGTAGGTTGCGGTTTTTTTTTATTTTTTATTGATGAAAAAGGCTTTCGTTCATGTTTTTAATAAAACTATTATTTTTATAATTTCTAAACCTGCAATTTTGGCAGCATTATTTCATGAACCTGTAATTTACCATTGTTATCCCATAAAACTTATAATTTACAATCATAATCCCATTATTTCAGTAATCTCATTATTTCAACAAAGTGATTTCGATTATATACAAAATATTAATATTACATTATATACCAGTGTAATTAATCCAAAATATATATACACCGATTCACATATCTCTAACATGACCAAAAGCACTTTCATTATCTTGCTCGTCATTACTTCCCGAATTGCTATCGAACTTTTCACGACTCTTTGATTACAACCCGCTGTAATAATATTGATCCTATTGAAAGAGTTGAAGCAACCAAAACACCCTGATATTATAGTTAACCAAATAGATTAGTAGCAGGTTTAGACTAAAGATGCAGAAGATTCACCTTCCTCCATATAGCAAGAAGCCTAGTGCAACCACAAATGACACACCTGAACAAGAAAAATAAAATTTCATTAAGAAAAACTATGCATATGTGGCAAAGCTCAGTCCTAAGCTCTCAAGTGTATGTAACTAAAACTATATTTTTTAAAATCAGATAGTTAAGACAAAAAAGTATTAATTTTGTTTGGTATGTTAGTTAAATATCACTAGAAACACTGTGAATATATATAAAAATCTCATTGAACCTATTTAATATTAACATATCATGCTTTTCACGTGGTTTTTTTGTAGGTAGTCATACAAAGACAATAATGTTAGGTAGTAGACATAAGATAGACGGGGCATTAAATAAGTCACTGTTTTTATGGATTTGTACATTTGCATTTTCTATAAACTTCATGCTCTCATGAAGCTAGATATTTATCAGCTCCTTCATACAAACAATGAGTAACAGATCAATGTTATAAGTGTTTAGTGTTTATTGATTCTAAGGTTATTCATGTTGAATCTACACCACAACTCCTCCATATCATAAGAGAGAGTTTATACTTTTGTCTTAAATCAGAACTAGAATAAGGAATTGTAGTATATGGTAGATTGAAGATTCAAGTTAATGGCTTACATTTTCTTTATCTTCCTAAAATATGCCATTGATTAGTACTCAAATTTCAATATATATATATATATATATATATATATATATATATATATATATATATATATATATATATTTCTGAAGTTACTTATTATTATTAATTTATAATAGTATTATATTTTATGATGTTATCCATCCACACACAGTTATACCAATTTAGATAAATGGTTTATAGATAGAGGAGAAGAATTCACTGTCAATACCTGTTACATTTTTGCTCTGAGTAAGCTGGTGGAATTCAATCTCAATGATGAAGTTCTGATATTGATGTATAAAATGTGGTTGGTTTGGAGATTTGAAAGAAGTGATGCCAAAATCAAAATATGGTTGAATCTTTCTCTGCATCCATAAAACTTTTCTTCATCCTTTATTCCTTTTTTCTTGTGCAGCAGTTCATCATCAGCACATATTCTTCTTATTCTTTCACTGCATTGCACCAGACTCGTTGTAGAACTTGTCTTGATTCTAGCTCTGATCATAAACAGTAGAGCAATATAATCCAAATCAAAAGGAATTTTTTCAAGAAATAAAGTTAAAGTAATTTAGCAGCTCAGAAAAAAGTAAAAGATCAACCAAATACCTATAATCCTTTTTGTGGTTATCTAAACAACCATAGAAAAAAATTCAATATTAACTTATACATAGAACATGGAAACTTAACTTTCTATTTGTTCAGTTTCCGCAAAAGGTACATGACTCGAGTTATTTTACATAGGCAACAAACGCAAGCTTGGCAATAGCAGCTCTATCATTGTCCCTTTGACATCCATTAGCTGAAGAACAAGTTTAAGAGTAGCCTCTGCAAATGGAAGAACATAAGTCTCGGAAGATCTAATAGCACCAAAATGAAAACCTAATTCAACAAATATAAAAATGAAAACCAACTTAAGCATAATCATCAATGGCAACTAAGAAACACAACAACAACAATTCAAAAGTAAAATAGAAGCAAAAAGAGGAAAAAATTCCGGTGAGACATTTTATCGAATACCTTGTGAGCAAGATCGAAAGCTGCATTTTCTTCTCTTCTCTTCATCGCTTTAACCAGTAAGCATTCCTCCATTCGCGTGACCTTTCTTCAAAATAACCCTCCCAGCCACAGTCAAATCCCGATCAAACCACGTGTGCCATAAAGCTCCTTTATAGGTTTAAACTCCAACCTCCAATATTCCAGCCTTAACCACCTGCATAAACCCATTTAAATTAAACCCTAAACCTCTCACTAATCCAACATCTGTCGACTAATCAAAATTAACACAAAATTAACTAATCACCTTTGACACCGATTTCAGTTTCAGAGAAGGACTATCCGTGTGAGCACCAAATATATGAAATCCATTTTCAGCAACATATCTGAGAAAAGATTTGAAGAAGATGAATTCATGAGACTCTTCAAAATAAAAGCAAATAGAATAAGTTCATGAGACTAGATGAAGAAGATGAAGAGTTGGAGAGTTTTTGAAGTTCAGAGAGATAACGACGAATATATCAAAGTATAATGACCTTCAATCAAGATGAGAAAAAGGGTTTGGCGTCTGCGTAGATCTGAGAGGGAGAACAAGGGTTTCACAGAGCTGATCCTAAGATTGTGCCTTTTTTTTTCATTATTTATATTTTTTTCTAAATATTTAACTTATATAAATATTTTATGATTTTTTCTAAAATACTAGTTAATATTATAAGTTTTAAATTCCTTTTTAATGAAAGTTTACTATAAAAATAAATTTTATTTTTAGTTTATTTGTTATAAATTAAAAAAACACATTTTAACATCATTAATGTTTTCTTAAAAATTATTTTAACAGAATGATTTAAAAAAAACAATTATTAAAAGTAAATTTTAATTGCACAATTTTTTTAAATATTTTTACAAATATTTACTTTTTTAATTTTTTATTGCAAATATTTTTACTTTTTAATTATTTAATATTTTAATTGCACAAATTTTTTTAATATTTTTTAATATTTTATTGCACAAATTTTTTATTCTTTCGTTTAATTTTTATGCATTTTTTTAATATTTTGTAATAAATATAGAGATATTATAGATATTAATAATAAATTTTAATAATTTTTCAATCAATTTACGTTTAAATACTTTAATAATAAATTTTAATTTTAAATAAGCTACGACAGCGCTTTTAAAAGCGCTTTCGTAACTAGCCCTATACCAGCGCTTTTTAGAGAAAAAACTTTTTTGTAGCCTACCCTATAGCAGCGCTTTTAAAAGCGCTTTCATATCTTACCCTATAGCAGCGCTTTTATAAAAGCGCTTTCGTAGGATCCCCTATACCAGCGCTTTTTAAAAGCGCTTTCGTAGGATCCCTTATAGCAGCGCTTTTTTTCCTTGTTTTTTAGTTTTGTTATTAACGAAACCTATAGCAGCGCTTTTTCCTAAAAGCGCTTTCGTAGATGTGCTGCTAAAAGCCAAATTTGGCGTAGTGAGTTTTAAATATAGTGAGAACACTAGGAATAAATCAAGACAAACGTAAGCAATGCATTAATGATTATTGTAGAGTACATAGCATATGTCGTAAGACTAATGTTTAAACAAACGGAAAGAAATTGCGAATGAAAACAAAACTAATGATCTTAGAAATCCTCCTTCTAGCCACCTATGGCATTAGACTCGCGAGGATCTTCGAACTCAATAAGCCCTTCTTCAATCAAATCTTGGATCTTGTGCTTCAACGACCCACAATCCTCTGTATCATGATCAAGACTATCTGAATGATAAGCGCACCTAGCATGATGCTTGTACCCAGGAGCGGGGTTAGCTGGAGCTAAGTATGGAGGTAGTAGAGTTACCAAGTTCTGACTGAGCAGACGTTGCAAAGCTTGAGAGAGTGGCATGTACAACGGGGTAAATGATCGTTTTGGCTTGGACCTCCAGGGGCGTTGGCCACCCTGTTGCTTTTGCAGATCCTTCTGTTGTAGTGCTGGTGTCTGATTAACTAGGATTTCCCCCACAGTGTTGGGTTCCTTTTTTCCATCGTACGACTTCTTTGTGTGATAGGAACCTGAGGGTGCCCCTTGTATCTTCCCATTTTTGATTCCATTTTCAATTCTCTCACCAATGACTACCAAGTCCGAGAACCCTGAAGATATGCTTTCGACCATCTTGTCGTAGTACGGTCCTTGCAAAGTTCTCATAAATATGTCCACCAGTTCTTTTTCCATCAAGGGAGGTTGGACTCGAGAAGCCATTTCCCTCCACCTTTGGGCATACTCCTTGAATGATTCATCCTTCTTCTGTGACATATTTTGTAATTGCATCCGATTAGGTGCCATGTCCAGGTTGTACTTGTATTGCTTCAAGAATGTGTTAGCAAGATCATTCCAGCTTCGAATATAGGATTTCTCCAATTGCATGTACCAGTCAACAGATGCTCCGCTTAAGCTATCCTGGAAGAAGTGTATCATCAGCTTTTGATCGTGAGCATAAGCAGCCATTTTTCGCACATACATGCGCAAGTGATTCCTCGGAAATGTGAGTCCTTTGTATTTCTCAAAGTCGGGAATCTTGAATTTGTGTGGGATAGTCAAGTCTGAGACCAAGCTCATTTCAATGGTATCCACGTCGAAGACATCGTATCCTTCTACCACCTTTAGTCTCTCTTCTAGCGCCTTGATTTGTTCACTGTCCTTGGAGTCTTCCCTAGAGTTAGGAATAAACTGTTGTGTCTGAGGTGCTTGGTCTGTGTTGTCCACCTCGTGTACTCCGTATTGTAGATCCAGGTAATCATCATCCTTAGGGACATTGTTAGCAGGAATGCGAACTGTGCGGGTTGTCCCTTTCGTTTGTGGAGGAGGGGCAAATCCTTCTTGAGAGGTTTCTCCTTTCTCTTGGAATTGGATAGCTCTCCTGACAGGTCGGACCTGAGGTCTGTCCTTAGCCGGGCCAAAGCCTGAAACAAATCCTAGCAGCGAGTTTTCGTCGTTGGGGATCTCATCCTGAACCAGGGTATCCCCAGACTGAACCTCTTTTGCCTTGTCTTGTTTATCTAGGAGGGCCTTCATGAATCCTAGCATCTGAGCCATACCTCCTTTAACCTCTTCCATACTAACCTTTAGTTGATCCACCTCCTCACGAAGGGCGGCTTGATTCTGTTCTAGCTGATCCATTGATTTCTTTTGCTGAAATCTTGTTTGATAATACGGTCGGGATATTAGGTTATCCTTCCCAATGGCCCCTTGTTCTGGAGATAGAAGAGAAATCTTCTCTTAATGCCATGAAAATGATGAGCATGCCATGAATGATATGCTTTATTCGTATTTACGTCTTATCCACATTTATTGATTAAATATAATAAATCCCCTTTTTTTTTATCTCTCTTTTTTTTGAATAAGACATGATGCAAGAATGCACATGATGCATGATGAATGGAAAAAAATAAAAATATAACAAACAAATAATAAACAACATATATATGTAGCACGTAATCACATATTCCCTAGGTTCATAGGTTCGACGTAGCGGCTTTAGGGGGCCTACCCTTTCCATTGGTATGTCCTAGGCACGGGTCTCATGGGGTCGTTCGTAGCCTCCGAGACTTTTTGTCTCTTCGGATTTTAGAACAACTCATTTTATCCAATGAGGTTCGAATTTTTGGGGTAGGTTCTCGGAGAGATCAGCTGACTACCAAGTCCTGCCCTCAACAAGGTCAAGCCTCGTATTGGACATTTCCGGATATTCAACCCACTCCGAGTGGAGTTATCAATGAGACTCGTAGGCGATTCAAGTCCCCCCTAATCTCAAGGATAACTCCCACACTTAGGTTTTAACACGACATAATATACCCAGTAGTGCATATAAAAATATAACAACCAGGCAATTAAATATGAATATATTAACATAAACAATTAAATATAAATATATTAACATAAACAATTAAATATTTTTAGACAAAAATAAACAAATAAACAAATTTTAAAAATAAAAAAATAATTACAAACCCTAAAAATGGCAAATTAGCCAAACCCTAAAAATTTTTGCCAAACCTAAACCCTGCCAAAACCTAAAACTATAGGAGCATAATAATTTACAGTTTTGTTATCACTATAGTCCCCAGCAGAGTCGCCAGCTGTAGCAACCTGCCCTAAAATTAAGCTTTTAGAGTCGCCACCCATTCTACCAAGGCGAATAGGAAACCTCGCGCAGTTAAGAGATCAGGGTAAGATACTATGTTCAAGTCGAGGGAAGGTGTTAGGCACCCTTAACCCTTTCCTAAGGTTTAACTACAAGGTTAGGTTTATGGCTAACATAAAGAAAGGTAACAGACAGTTAATAGGGTAAATGACAAATTATTAAGATTAAAGGTTTATAATTTAGGAAATAAAATCGGGAAAAATGAGATTTAGAGGGAAGGGGACTCACCTTGGTTATCCAAGTGCCTACGTACCTCCTTATGGAGGATCAGAGTCTACGTAGTTCGGGGAAGGGTTGTACGCCTTTGAATTTGATTTGATATGGTTTTAAGGCTTTTTGAATGGCCTATCGTAGTTTTGAAATGCGAAGTTCGAAGGTATTTTGAATTACCTTATCGTAGATTTGAAAATCACAGTATTGAATGGATGAAAATCCGTGGTATCGTGGTTTAGTATGTTTTAGATTTGGGCGTACAACCCTGATTTTAATTTGTACTATTAACCGCAATGATCGATGGATTCGATCACCATAGTTAAAAGATTAGTAGTTGCATCGTTACCAATTTTAATTGATGGATTCAATTATCACTAATAACGAATAAAAGTATTTTTTAGAAATTTAAATGATTTAATTTGTATCACTACCCCTCGTAATCGATTGATTCGATTAAAAATGATAATGAATTAGACCAAGGGAAATAGGCTAATCATCGCAACCAATAAAAATGGTTGAAACCCTTTAGCCAAATAAAACTTATTATTTTAATTAAATAAATACTCAATAAATCAATTATTGCCCATCACGATTAATGGATTTAATCGGAACGAATCAACAAATTAAAATTTAATGTTTATAATATATATTAATTTATTTAAAATATAATAGTTCATTATTATATAAATTAACATTAAAAGTGATTTAAGAAAATATCTTAAACAATTAAAATAAAATAAGAATGTTGGTCGTTTTTATTTAGTGTGGTTGTATTGAGAGTCCATGGTATAGAGAACTACATCTGGGGCATTTGATTGGAGCTAGGGGTAATCCTAGGGTTCAGATCTGAGGATGCATAGTGTACCATAAGACCCTGGGCGCGTGGGATTACAGGATGAAACTCATGAAAAAAAAAATATACAAAGGTCCAGGGATCGAACCCTGGACCTTTGGGTGACCAACACATACATGTGCAAACCCAACTGTCAGCGCAACATGTTAAATGAACGCACCCAATTAATTATAAAAAAACAAGCGAAAGACTAAGAAACGCGCGCGAAATTTTAAACAATCCAATGACTCAGGGACACCTCATCATCGTCCCCACTCACCTTGCCAAAACCCTGCAACTTTAGCTGCGGTTTTGCTACAACTTTGTTTGTAGCAAATTCAACCTGCAATTTACGAACAGCACATATGTATATATAAATGTTTCGCGACTCTTCCATCTTCTTCGTCCCGACCCCCTGATCACAACCATACCACTCATCGCCCCTAATTTTGCTTCTACTGAGAAACCCCAATTTAGGCCCCAAGAACCCTAACTCGACCATCCATGGTGATTCTCGATTAAGCCACACAAACCCCAAATTACCAACCCAGAAACATTCACAGCATTGAGAACAATCAGAATATACAATCAATTTGCAATAGATATGCATGAATTACTCTAACCGATCAAAACTTTAAAACAACATACCTTGGCTCGATGGAGAATAATCTGGGGGTGCTGAAGCCGTGTGATGATCCAGATAGACTCAGAATACTCCAAGGAACGTGTGGCTATGCTCAGAATCCTTTAAAACCTCTTGATTATCTGAAACCGAATTCAAGTTTCTTGACCAATTTTCTTGTTCTTGAAGATGGTTCTCTGTCCAGAATTTCGTCCCCCATCCTATGCCTCGTATTTAGTACTTATAGGGGAGTGTATTAGGTCAAAGTAATAGCTCAAATGTTACTTGAATCAGATCTTGCTAAAATTTGGGAAATTTGATTTTATTTTGGAATATGAACTTGCTATTTTTGTCCTTATTTTGTGCTAATCTTTCTCAATCAAATTATCACAAAAATTATATGATAATTTAATATAAATGCTGATTGGAATTGATTATTATGTGACCTTTTTTCCAAATATTTGATTTCCTTTGATTTATACAATTTTAAATCATTATTTAAATGAATAAAATCATATAAAAATCAAATAAAAATATAAAATTCATGGCAAATCACTTTGGATAACCCAAATGACTTGTGGACCAAGTTTAAGTCATAAAATATAGGCCCATTTGCAAAATAATCCAATTTGAACCTCCTTTATTTCACATTTTGTCCTCTAAAATTTACCCAACTTTGACCAAGCATATCTCACTCAATTTTTAAGCTATGAGGGAGTTCTAGGACTTTTTGGGAACCTCAAGAGGTCCTCTATAAGCCACTTTGGAACATATTTTTCATTTGGAGCTTTTATCTTTATCATATCCTCTTTGACAAAAAACTGCTTTTGAAGGATGCTTGAAAAGGACCTGTAATCTTTTGCATTATACCTCTTAAATGAAGCATTTCTAGCCTTGGCTTGTGAGAGACAAAGTTGTAGAGAATCCAATTTCCTTCCAAATAGGCTTTGAGTGGGTAATTTTTGATGTTCCATGTGAGAGTTATCGCCAGTCAAAGTTGAGTTGACTTTCTCCTAAAGAAACCCTAATTTGAACCTTTTTGTATTTGTTCATCTCTGAGTTTCTATTGATGGATCATGATCAACCTTTGATCAAATGATGGATATAACCTCACATACTTGATGTTGACCAAAATTGAGAGGTTTTGACCGTGCTTTGATTATGGTTGACTTTTAGGTCAAACCAGTTGACTGTGAATCTTTTGAGCTGTTTGAACAAGTAACCTTTAGAGTTGGGTCTTAACTTTTATCATAGAGGTATATTAGATCATCATGGGCCATGGAGAACTTGATTAGGGATCTTGTCTTGTTAATTCCCTAAGGAGAGTACCAAACCCTAACTTTAGGAGACTCTTGCTCAGGAGAATGACTGGATGAATCTCTTGAACTTTGAATCATTGTGATTGGAATATGGAAGGCAAATTTTGGGGTATGACACATCTATAGAAAAATTGTGCTATGAATGCACACGAAAATAGCACTAGCAAGGAAGGCTGGTGTTTTTAGGTTTCGCAGTGGATAAAGGCACCTAGGACAGATGCTTTTGATACCATATGTATAAGGGATTCGAAATTCCCATAAATGAAGAACCTCGTGAGGAAGGTTTTCTATAAATTGTTGAAATACAAACCAAAAGTTTAGCACAGAATGTTGAAAAACAACTAGAACTTAGAATAAACAAGAGAGTCTGAAAGACTGTTGATAAAGGACTGAACAAAACCAATAGTCAATTTATTTTCTTTATGTTGTGGAAGGAAATAGTGAGAATTTTGTTCATAAGGTTCTTATTCTTCAAGTGGAAGATCCAAAGACTTATAAGGAAGCTTTAATGGATGCATATGGATGTTTAGAAGAAAGTATCATAGTGATGGTACATTAAACATCTACAAGGATAGATTAGTAACCAGGGGTTTTAGACAAAAGGAAGGTGTTGATTATTTTGACACATATGCACTAGAAACAAGCACACTGAAAATTATAGTTTCATTTGCATTAGTTTCATCAAATAGATGTCAAAATTATTCTTAAATAGAGATCTCAATGAGGAGATTTACATGGAGAAACCATAAGGTTATATGCTTTCTGGTAATAAACAAATAGCGTGTAAGCTTGTAAAATCCTTGTATGGATTAAAACAAGCACTGGAATAATGACTTCAAAAAGTTTGACTTTGTCAGTGCAAGATTCAAAAATAAAAAGGGAGACACACAACTTAGGGGGTGACTTTTAAATCATATCAAAACACGAATTCAAAAAGTTTGTCATCATCAAAAAGGGGGAGATTGTGAAGAATATATCTTATATTTAGTTTCGATGAAGACAGAGACTATCAATGAAGAAAAGGATCAAAAGTGTCATGCACATCAATGATAAAGTTGATCAAGAAGGTTGAACATAGAAATTCAAGTGAATATTTGAGACAAGAGAACTTAAATAAGGTACTCATTGCAATGTATACTATACTACTTTAATTTTCTCATAATTTTATCTCTCACTTCATCTAAAAAACATTATTGCATCATCATGCATTTATCTAAAATCCATTTTCATCTAATTCTTGTGACAAGCATTTGTACACAAAGTTGTGTGAGAATATTGTGATACTCCTTTATCTCTATGTTGATTACATGTTGATCATTAGCAATGAGATGAATTGAATCTTAGAAACAAATAAGTTTCTAGTTTCCACATTCAAGATGAAAAATCTTGAAATAAAGGACACTCTTTTCGATAAAAGTAAAGCGAGAGAGTGAAGGTTAAAAACATAGTCAAACACACTGTATTGAGAAAACTTCCATATTCAAGATGAAAGATCTTGGATTACTTGACACTTTTGAGGATCAAAGTAATGCGAAAATAGTGGGGGTTATGAACTTAGTCAAATTCACTTTCTTGGTGGATCAATTTCAAGCTGCCAACAATTTACAGCTTTTATCCATCAAACTGGAATCCCTGAAAGACAACCATTTTGGAGCTATCAAATTCCCAAGCTACAGATGCTGATTTAGATGTGAAATTCATGGTGGGTGATGTTGAAGCTTCGATTTGTGATTCATGGAGAAACATTCTTTGTGAAAGTGAACTTGTAGAAAGAAAAATTGATGTTGGTAGTCCTTCTATTCTTGTTGTCTCTTACTCTGCTTTGTGATCTATACACTTTTTTAAAGAGTTTTGTTCTGTTACAAAATATTGTAGTTTTGTTAATTCGTTTTCTAAGCATATCAAACTTCAAGAACACATTTCTTTATTGAAATATCATGTTGATTTTGTTTATGTGATGAAATTGTGTTGAAAATTTGTAATGAGTAATGAAATTGAGGAAAGAATTTATATGTTTGTGTATTTGATTTTGGTTTATCTATCTTTAATATAAGAAAATTTGATGCTCTAGATATCACTAAAATACCCTTTTGTTTGCTTTTGCCACATCATCAAATTGGGGTTAAAAGTTGTCATTTCTGGTTTTTTCCAACCAAATGGGACATTTGTTTGGAAATCAAATAAACCAAGTGACTAATGTTTGCTATGGGATTTATATTGCCTTTTTTTATCAAACTTTCCTACAAACTAGCCCTTTTGTATTGTTATAAATCAACTAATATTTTCCAATTCAACTTTTCATTATCACCCTTCAGAAACCCTAATTTGCTGTTTCCAAAGCCTGCTCCCCCCTGCAACACTGACCTGCTCCTGACCAAAAACCTTATATTGTCACTTCAATTGTTTTGATCAATACAACTTTTACGTTTCATCTATTTCAACTTGTATACAAGTAAGTAGACCACTTCTCTCAATATCTGCTTCATCTCCAACCCCAAAATGATTCCAACGAAATTCGCCTCCAATATCTGCTTCGTCTTCACCATGGCAAGACCTTTGGAGAAACTCAAGGACATCAATGAATGTAAGGAACTTTGGAAGGTTATGGTCAGAATCCATCACAGATGGTCAGTTGTATCGAAGACTAAAGAGCACTTTGAAATGCTTCTGGTTGCTAAAGAGGTTGATTTAACATTTTAAGAAATTTTAGTTTTATTTTGGGATCAAAGCTATTATTTTTTAGGTTTTTCTCTTGCTTGTACCACATATTTATCTTTATCGTTAAAAAAATTAAACCTCACAAAGTGGAAGGGTGAAGAAATTTTCTAAAATGTTTGGTTTCCCTTACAACATGTTTTTTCCTATTTTCCATCATCAGTCATATATGCTCTGCACCTGCTTCATGTTTTTGCAAATATAATATTTCCTAGACAAATCATAATTCCTTATTCGGTTAGAGCTTTATCATTTTGTATATCATATGATATTTTCATCACTTCATGACACCATGTTCTTGATTCTCTGTTTGGTTTTCATTTTCAGTGTTGCGGTTGACAAAACAATACATATTACCCTATAAAACTGACTGTTATTGTATAAATCTGGTTTTTATTCATTTTGATGTCTTCCAAATATAGATCACGAAAACCTGGCTTTATGTTGACACTACCACATTGGTTACTCTGGCTTTGTTTTATATGTTTCCTTTTTTCTAAACAGTTTAATGAAGAACCTCTATTTTTTTCAGGGAAATGATATACATTGTAGGGTACCTACTGCTTTTAAACAAACATATAACTCTATTTTAACACTCAACAACATATTTACCATATCCAACTTCCAAGTTTCATTGAATGACCTACTATTTAAACCTTCTCAGCACAAATTTCTCTTGACCTTCACAGGTTATACTTCTGTAACTGACAAGAACAAACATGACATACCACCTTTAAAACTCATTTTGACTCCTTTTGTTGATATCCTAACTGGCAATTGGAAAAGGGATGTTTTAATTTTTTTGCATCTAACAACAAAATAACATAATTTTGTGGCATTATTTTCTTTCCTTAGATGTCATAGGTATGGTTGTAGAAATAGGATACACTCAAATTCATAACTCAACCAAAAAACATCAGATTAATTTGATCCTCAAGGATTTAGGGTTTGCCCGCAACATCTTAATATCTTGTCTTATAGTTTTTTTAGGGACTACATTTATATATATATCTTTTTTGTTTTTACACAAAGCCAACACTCTCAATTGTACCTTGTGGGAAGCTTATGCGGTCCAATTTTATTATTTTAATAGATCTAGAAAATATGCTTTTATCCCAACTGTTGTTGCTTTGTAGTTTGCAAAAGTCAAAGAAGAAGGTAACTACTTATACTACTTTTGGTCTACCTCTTGCAACGATATTTATTTTCCATTTCCCTCAATTTGATATAAGTTGCTTGTTTTTTTAGGAAAATATCCTTTGTGTGTTTCTAACACACTAAATGTAACTATACAACACATCAATGATGATCTCCTTGAAATACATAACTTTTTACAGAGGTTTGACATTTTCACTTTTTTGGTGAGATTTTCTTATATTATAGATTAGCTTAATCATATTGGACTTGTTCATGTATAAGGCTATAATACTCCCTCTCCATGCTATCGTAAAACTAAAAACTATAATTTATCATCTCCTTGTCCAAATTTTATATGTAATAATTCTTACTCAAACTTATTTACATTATTACTAATAAATTTCTTAAATTGTCCTGTTTCAGATTACTCAGTGTGTTACTATATGAAGGACCCTTAAACTCAAAGGCGCTCATGGAGGTTGGTATTACCAAGCTTGCCATTCTTGTCCAAGGGTTGCCAAGGGAGATCACCCACCATATATTTGTAGTTATGGTCACAGTACTGAAACATAAATTTACTGGTTAATCTCTGTCTAAAATCTTTTACATTATAGATTATACTACACATAGATAATCTAACATTTCATTTGACTTCGATAGGTATAAAATTCTTATTGATGTCGTCGACAATGGGTGTGAAACTACATTTGTTCTATGGGACCGCGAGTGTTTGTAGCTGCTGAAACTTACTTCTGCTCAGATGCCTAACATTATGCTTGAGGTAGGTTTCATTGGTTTCTCCTACGAACATCATCTGATATATACCTGTTAAACATGCAATTACTAATCTATTTTTACTTCTACACGTAAATAGGCAGGGATTACTGATCCCCTTGAATTTTCATTAGCACTCGATGCATTGGTAGGCATCAAACTGGCATTTAAGGTCCAATGGCAACCTTCTTGGGGTAATGCCACTATTGTCTCCATCTATCAGGACAAAAGTGTCATCAAACAACTAGAAGAATCATTATGCCAAACTTTGGTAATGTAATTTCTATTGACGACATTTATACCATCATACAAATTCGTAACACAAATGCACATTTTTAAATTTATTTGAATTTCTTTAGACACCCTCTCTATCCTCTGCAACAACAAACATAATTTAGGTACCTATACTGTTATATTATAACATATTTTACATATTGAAACAAGAAAAATGAAACTTCTATTACAACCTCTGTTATATATTTTGCTCCAGATTAATGAAAGCGTAGATGATGCATTGGCGATTGAAGACTGGAATGTTGTTGAAGTAACATTTACAGCTGCATTTTACAAACATTTTTCCTTCCATATGACATGTTTATTACCCCTGCTCTTATGATCATATATTTTTATCCTTGCTTATTGCAGGACTACGACATAACCTCCGGCCAAATCCCTCTGCCTGCTACCCCATCTGCTGCCTCAAAAAATGCTTCCCCCCTAAAGTTTACTGAAGACTCCCCACTGCCAGCTACGCCATCCACCACCTCCAAAAATTTGCACCTCAAGTTTCTACTAAAGACACTTTCAACTGAGTTTTTTTAAGAACAAGGTTCTTTAATAAAATTGAAGAAAATTATCAAGTTGAAGAATAGTCCTCCAACCAATGGTTAACCATTATTATTGTACTATCAATATGATTCACTTTTGGCCTTACCAGCCATGGATAATGATTTTAATTTTTTTTGCTAATATCCTGGTGTATTTAGGTTTGCCTAATGGCTTTTTGTACTAACCTCTAAATATTTGATGTTAAACTATTCCAATTTGTATGTTATCAGATTTGTGTTATGAAACTACCATTGTATTAAAATAAAGTTCTTCTTTTAATTGTTGAACAAACTTGGTGGAAGTATTCTTTATATATATATATATATATATATATATATATATATATATATTATTGAAATACATCTGCTATCTTTTTTTTTAACCAAAGAAACCAAATAACATTAAACAAAAAGAAAAACAATTACATAAGGGGGACCAAACCAAAACCCCTTAGATACTAAGTCCAATCCTGGGGGTACCCATCTTGTCTAACAAGTAATCACAAATAATATCATTATGAACATGAGTAAACCAAGATGTAGTTTTGGATTTTAAACCTATGTTAGCCAAGGTATCCACACAAAAATTGGCTTCACGATAGTTGTGAGTGATCCTAAATTCGATATGAAGCGTGTATTCCCAACAACAAAGCCAACAAGACCGAAGATTCCAAGGCACCAAAGCATGATTTTTGAAAGAATTGACCACAAAACTAGAATCTGTCTCTATCCAAAGCTGCTTGTAATTGTTTTTCTTAGCCGTTTCTAAAGCCATAATTGCTGCAATAAGTTCGGCTGACTGCGCATTGTTATTTCCTAAATAAGCACAGAAGCTTAACACATGGTTGGCATTGTGATCACGAAAAGTCCCACCACAAGCTGCAATTTCAGGACTGCCCGATGCAGCCCCATCTATATTGCATTTTAACCAGCTAACAGTGGGAGGAGACCAAAGCACTTCCACTGTTTTCACCTGCTTGTTGGGCTTGATGTTAACTTCAAAATGTTTGAGCAAGGAAAAACTAGACAATGAGGAGTTTGAAACCTGTTGAGTGTTGTTACCAACAACCTTCACTTGAGCCAACCTTCCTGTAACACCCCAAATCTACCCCGCAAATAACAGGAAAATCATAGTGAAAAAATCTTAAAGTAATACGAACAAAATGATTTGAGGGTCACATTTAAACCATTAATATCACAAACACATATCATGCTCGTCAACATGGATACATAACACATATAAAGGAGGGCAATATCCAATGCATTAATCGTCACTTCCAAAAAGTAATCATATAGCAGCGGAAATCAAATTTCAACAACAATCTAAGTCATAAACATCAAGGCCAACATGGCACAATATAACCAACAAATCTCAACATGACAAAATGACAAAATCCAACAAGGAATAAGCAACAAGAAACAAGACATAAGCAAGTAATCCAACACCCCCCCGAGTGCTACGTATCAGAGCATCGACACACCGACTCGAGCTATAAGGCACAATACTACTCCTCGTCATTACCTACAAGTTACCAATGAAGTTCAACATTCAAACAGATGGGGTGAGATATCATTCATTATAAAGAAATGTATGATAATATTCAAAGCGGAGAAATAATCATACATTGGTCACCACTTCTCAACGTATATCACTTACTACTATTCACATCATTCAACGTCTTACCAACAACAATAATATCAATCTCAATTAAGGCACACATAGTCACTTATCAAATATGATCAACGAAACAACCATCACCTCAACACAAGTTAACATTCATGTTATGCACACACAAACATTAAATTATGACTCATCACACGACTTTACTTATGCAACTCGAACAATGCAATGCATGTGGTACCATTGGAGTAAACTCCCGTCTCAAACAATTGCCATTGGGCCGTCTCAAACATTTGCCACAAGGGACGTATCAAACATTTGCCACAAGGGTCGTCTCAAACAATGCAATGAATGTGACTCAATGATGCACATTCACAATCACACTTAACGACATAATTGACTTGAACAACATATTCCACGTAAACGACATGATCAACTTAAACGACATAATCAATTCCGGATCTCCAATGTTAATAAAATTAAATTCTAGAAAAGATTCAAAGAGTTTCCAAAGTTATACTAAGCATATTCAATGGTAAAACATCAATTAGAGCTTCACATAGGTCCAAATGGCACTTGAAAAGGAGTTACGATTCAAAAGATGCGTCATTTTAAAGTTGGAACAATTTTTGTAAAACACGGTCCGCTTAGCGAAGGGGTCCAGAAGCGAACTACAACAAGGTCTGCTTAGCAGAGCACTAGCGACTGGAGACAGAAGCGAAATGCAAAGCAAGGTCCGCTTAGCGGAGGCGCGATTTTGCAGAAATTCAGCAACAGTATCAAACCTGCATAATCTCCCTGCCCTCACCCATAACTCGTTCTAAACGTCAATTAACCAGGTATAAGCACGAAATCTATCATCATTCATCACTACATATCAATTAAAACACATTTCAAATCATAAATTCATGCATTTTGTTCATAAACCCTAACATCTCTACACACAACTTCCATGGATACAAACATACAATCAAATCCCACCCAAAACATCATCATACATCCCATTAGCATGAAAGAGTCCCACCCTTACCTTAGGTTTGGATTGAAGCCAACTCTATGAACTTGAATCTTGGAATTCTCCCTTTCTCTTCTCTTCACTCTCCTCTTCTATTTCCAATTTTGTGTAAAATGAGTTTCTATCCTCTAAACCTCTAAAACCCTTGTTTTAGTTAACCTTACTATCTTTCTCATAATGCCAACGGGCCTAAATTCACACCCAACACTTACTAACACCTACTTGGGCCCAATAACTCTCCTAATTTATCAACTTATATTAATTACTATAAAAACCCAATAAATAACACCAATATCATGTAAGCACCTAATTAACGCCTAGTTAGTAAAATAAAACACATAGCATAACATGACATAATTAAATAAAATACGCAAACTAAAAACGCGCGTTACAACTCTCCCCCACTTAGAATATTTTCGTCCTCGAAAATTACTTCAAACAAATAACTCAGGATACGACTCGCGCATCTTGCTCTCCATTTCCCACGTCAAACTTTCACCGGTAGCACTCGACCAAACGACCTTCACCAAAGCAATCTCCTTGCCTCTAAGCGTCTTCGTCTCGCGATCCTCAATCCTTATAGGCATGGTCTCCACCGTGAGATTATCTTGCACTTGCACATCGTCCATAAGAATCACATGCGAAGGATCCTAAATATACTTCCGAAGTTGCGACACATGAAACACGTCATGCAAATTCGAAAGATTAGGCGGTAAGGCCACCTATACACCACATTACCAAATCTCTCAGAAATCTTATATGGTCCGATAAAATGAGGAGTTAGCTTCTTCGACTTCAAGGCTCTTCCCACACTAGTCGTAGGCATAACTCTTAAAAATACATGATCACCAGCTTGGAATTCCAAATATTTCCTCCTCTTATCATGGTAACTCTTCTGCCTACTCTGAGAAGCTTTCATCTTCTTCCGAATCAACTTAATTTTCTCGGTAGTCTCTCGTACAATCTCTGGTCCAAGTACTACACTCTCGCCAGATTCATGCCAACACAACGGAGTCCTACATCTCCGACCATACATTGCCTCAAAAGGTGCCATTCCAATACTCGAATGGTAACTATTGTTGTATATGAACTCGATCAATGGAAGATAAGTATCCCATGTACCTCCCTGGTCAAGAACACAAGATCTCAACAAATCCTCCAAGGATTGAATCGTCCTCTCCGTTTGACCATCTGTCTGAGGATGATACGCCGAACTCAACCTCAAATTAGAACCCAACGCCTCTTGCAAACTTTTCCTAAAATTTGAAGTGAATCTCGGATCGCTATCCGAAACAATACAAAAAAGAACACCATGCAACTTCATGATCACACGGACATAAATTTCCGCCAACTTCGGAACCGGATAAGTGATGTTAATAGGTATGAAATGTGCCGACTTCGTAAGCCTATTAACAACCACCCAAATCGAATCGTGTCCTCTCACGGTATTCGGCAAACCCGTCACAAAATCCATAGAAATACTATCCCATTTCCACTCAGGAACTTCTAACGGTTGCATTAAACCCGCAGGATTCTGATGTTCGATCTTCGACTTCTGACAAGTCAAACATGCATACACAAACTGAGCTATGTCACGCTTCATTCCAGGCCATCAAAACAAATTCTTCAAATCTTGGTACATCTTTGTAGCTCTGGGATGAATACTCAGATTACTCCTATGACCTTCCTCAAGAATATCTCTTTTCAAATCCACATCGTCAGGAATACAAATCCGATCACAGAACCTCAACACACCGTGCGCATCCAACTTGAAATCACCATTCCCAACTTGATCGACTCCAACCATCGAATCAACCAATTTCACATCCAACTTCTGGGCTTCTCTGACACTATCCAGAATATCATTGTTAATCTTCAACATACCCAATCGAACACTCTTAGGAGTCACTTCACATACCAAATTCATATCTCGAAATTGCTCAATTAATTCTAACTCCTTAACCATCATTGCCGACATATGCAAAGTCTTGCGACTCAAAGCATCGGCAACAACATTAGCCTTTCCCGGATGATAATTCAAACCGAAATCATAATCCTTCAACATTTCTAACCACCTTCGTTGTCTCATATTTAATTCCTTTTGATCAAACAAATACTTTAAGCTCTTATGGTCACTAAATACCTCAAATCTAGAACCATAAAGATAATGCCTCCAAATCTTCAACACGAACACTACAACAGCAAGTTCCAAATCATGTGTAGGGTAGTTCTTCTCATGAACTTTCAACTGTCTTGATGCATAAGCAACAACCTTATCATTTTGCATGAGCACACCTCCCAAACCCATCTTATAAGCATCACAATAAACCACGAACGATTCTTTCTTATTAGGAAATATCAGAATCGGTGCCGACGTCAACCTTTTCTTTAACTCAACAAAGATCTCTTCACAAGAAACATCCCATACAAAAGCTTTACCCTTACAAGTCAACTTGGTCAACGAAAGGGCTAACTTAAAGAAACCTTCAATGAACCTTCTATAATAACTGGCTAATCCTAAAAAGCTTCGAATCTCGGTAGCCGACTTAGGAGTTTCCCATCTCAACACGGCATCAACTTTAGACGGATCCACGGCAATGCCATCATCCTAAATGACATACCCCAGAAAACTAACTTCTTTCAACCAAAACTCACACTTGGACAACTTAGCATACAACTTCTTCTCTTTCAAGACTTGCAATACCAACTTCAAATGCTCAGCATGATCTGGTTCTGATTTAGAGTAAATCAAAATATCATCAATGAACACCACCACAAAATGATCCAGATACTCATGAAATATACGGTTCATGTACTCCATTAATACTCCAGGTGCATTAGTCACACCAAAGGGCATCACATAATACTCATAATGTCCATAACGTGTTCTGAAAGTCGTCTTCTGCATGTCCTCATCTTTTACCTTAATCTGATGGTAACCCGACCTCAGATCATTCTTGCTAAACACGCGAGCACCAACCAATAGATCCATCAAATCATTAATTCTTGGAAGCGGGTACTTATTCTTGATCGTCACCTTATTCAACTGATGATAATCAATGCAAAGCCTCATACTCCCATCCTTCTTCCTAACCAGCAACACTGGAGTTCCCCACGGTGACACACTAGGTCTCACAAACTTCTTCTCAAGCAACTCTTCCAATTGCTTCTTCAATTCGGACAACTCTAAAGCAGACATCCTGTACTGAGCCATAGACACAGGCCTAGTACCAGGTACAAGATCTATAGAGAACTCAACTTCTCTCTCAGGCGGCACATCGGAAATTTCATCAAGGAAAACTTCAGGAAATTTACATACCACCTTCAACCTTTCTATTACAGCCTGATTCTCAACAGACATCGAAGCAACCAATGCGAACACTTGAACATCTTCTTTCATCAACAAACGGAACTGTTTGGACGATAATAACTCTAAGCTTTCCTCTTCAGGAGAAGAAAACCTCAAAGACTTACCAAAACAGTTAATGTGAACATGGTTATCCCCTAACCAGTTCATCCCCAAAATCACATCCAAACCTCTCAACGACAAGCAAACAAAATCAATAAGAAAGTCTCTGTCGAAAATTGACACGGGACACTTTAGACACACAAGAGAAGTAGTCACCGATCCCTTAGCCGGAGTATCGACAACCATTTCTCCGTTCATAGCAGATAATGCAAGACCCAATCTTTCAACACAATCAGCAGATATAAAGCAATGCGTAGCACCGGTATCAATAATAGTAATCAAAGGAATGCTAATAATGAAACATGTACCTCTGATGAGTGAATCCTCACTAGTGGTCTGAGTCCCCGACAAGGCGAACACCTTGCCACTAGATTGTTCCTTCTTGGGCTTCTAACACTTGCTCCCAATATGGCCTTCTTCACCACAGTTGAAACACACCATATCTTATGCGTACATTCGAACGACGCATGACCAAACTTCCCATAACTGTAGCGTCTTCTAGCATCAACGTTACACGACGTGCTTTTATGACCAACCTTGCCACACTTAAAGCACACAATACGAGCAGGAGCATCTCCCTCACTAGTTCTCTTACCCTCAACCACTTTCTGGACCCCGTGAGAAGTTATCTTTATTTGTCAATTCTGTTAAAGGCTTAGCCAGCTTCCCATAATTTTGGATGAACTTCCTATAGTAACCGGTCAGTCCAAGAAACCCGCGTACTCCTTTGACATTCTTTGGAACTGGCTAGTCATTAATACACTACACTTTCTCTGGGTCTACAGCCACCCCCTGTTCAGAAATGATGTGCCCCAAATAATCAATTTGGGTACAACCAAACTTATATTTAGCTTGATTTGTAGCAAAAGAGTTAGTGACTAACACTTCTAGTACTTGTTCTAAATGTCCCTTATGAGTAAGCATATCTTTGCTATAAAACAGTATGTCATCAAAAAACACCAACACAAATTTTCTCAAGAAAGGCCTAAAAATGTCATTCATAGTGGATTGAAATGTGGCAGGTGCATTCATCAAGCCAAAAGGCATAACAAGATACTCATAGTGTCCATTGTGGGTTCTAAAAGCAATTTTATGGATATCTTCTTCTTTCATCCTAATTTGATGGTATCCTGATTTTAAGTCAATCTTAGAAAAAATTGTAGCTCCAAACAACTCATCTAACAATTCATCTACTATAGGAATAGGATACTTATCTGGGACAGTGGCCTTGTTGAGTGCTCTATAATCCACACACATCCTCCAACTGCCATCATTCTTTTTTACTAAGATCACTGGGCTAGAAAAAGCACTCATGCTAGGCCTTATTACTCCAGCATCCAACAGTTCTATGACTTGTCTTTCTATCTCCTCCTTTTGATGATGATGGTATCTATAGGGTCTCACACTTACCGGGCCATGATCAGTAAATAACTTGATTTGGTGAATTTGTGATCTCATAGGTGGCAGCCTAATGTGTTCTTGAAACACTTCAACATATTGTTGCAGCACATTCTGTAAAGCACTGTTCACCACCTCTTTCTTACCTGAATCGGTTACCCACCATGCATCATTCACACCATTCTGTCTATCTTCAAGGAACGAATTCAAGAAACATTGTCTTTCACTGTTAGCACCTTGACCTTGTAATACAACAGATTTTCCTTCATGCTGAAATTGCATGGACAAGGCCTTCCAATCCATTATCACTTTACCCAAAGTACATAACCAAGAGACGCCCAAAATCACATCCATTCCTCCTAAGTCTAACACTAAGGCATCCACCACCACCTCTATAAGACCCAGTTTCAATTTAACTCCTTCACACACTCCCTGTGAAACCACATTGTGACCATCTCCCAATTTAATTCGTTTAGCTTCCATGGGTGTAATAGGTAAGCCCAAAGCAGCAGTAATTCGTGAGGATATGAAATTGT
Organism: Vicia villosa; assembly: GCF_029867415.1. Taxonomy (NCBI): domain Eukaryota; kingdom Viridiplantae; phylum Streptophyta; class Magnoliopsida; order Fabales; family Fabaceae; genus Vicia; species Vicia villosa. Next base: position 47,009 of record NW_026706238.1, read on the forward strand.
GGTTAGCTCCACTATCCACCAACACCACCACATCAATACTTTCTAACTTACCGCCAATATTCATAGTGTGATACTCCCCCATGCTCCCTAAAACTCCAATCACTTTACATTCAGCTTCTGCCTCTTCCTCCTCGATTTCATTAACCTCCATGGATATAATCTCCCCATCTTCGTTCACACTTTCCCCTTCACCCAAAATCAATACTCTTAAAATCTTTTCAGGGCACTTGTGAAGGGTAGGGTGGAATTTACCTCCACACTTAAAACAAAGTCCCTTTGCTCTTCGTTCAGCCATCTCTTCATTGTGGAGACTCTTCACACCCTTCCATCGCTCCGAAGAACCCAGACGGTGGTCGGAATCGCCTTTTCGTCCTGTGGAAAGCATCGAGGAATTGTAACTTTGATTGTACCCAGTGGAACCTGTATTTTGATTCGGGGTGGATTCTCCCGATTGAGACACTCGGGTTAAATCCTTGTTAGACAGGTTATACCCACTTCTATTTTTGTTTGTAGGCCCAGCCCACTCACTACGACCCAAGCGGTCCACTCCTTGCTTCTTCCTGTAACCTCTTTCTCCGTCTTCGTCTTCCTCATTCAATTCATTCTCAACATCTTTAGGAATTCGCATTATCTGCATCCGTGTCACAGGATTCAGAGTGCGAACACGCCTTCTAATTGGTGGTTTCAACCCACTCATGAAATACCCCAAATATTGCTCCTCGGGCAATCTCCCCACTTGTGATGACAGTAACTAAAACGCCTCAACATATTCTTCCACGCTGCCAGTTTAATGCAAGGTGGATAGCTCCTCAAATGGATTTTCTAATCTGCGACCACCGTAACGCACGATCAATGATTTCTTCAATTTCTCCCAGGACAGATCGTCCTCTGTTTCCATGAGTAAGTTGAACCAATGGATTGTTGCACCTTCCATTCTCAGTCGATCCATTTTCACTCGCATCGCATCCGATGTATTCTGAACATCGAAGTAAATTTCAGCTCGTGTGATCCACGCCACCGGATCACCCCCTTCGAAGAAGGGAAGTTTCACCTTCTTCCCCGCAAGACGTGATTCGCTCTGTGATGAATCACCAACAACTGTCTCTACTTCCAGTGTTGTCTTACCACTCTGTTTGCTTAATTCAGTTAATAGCACACTCTGCTATTGCATCTGCAGAACCAGCCCCTGCAGAGTCGTTGTTACATTCTCCATCTATTTCTCCAAAGCTTCAACCCGGTCTTCCATCTTAGGTTACCTTGGCATCTACAATCTCTGTTGGTAGGGTTTTCGAATCTGGTAGGTCGAACCAATTGATGGATTCTTATTTGAATATAGGAATGAATAATGAAAATATGAATAGAAGAATTAAAAGAATGTCAATTATAGAAAACTAGCAGTGATAAACATAACAAACTGATAGAGAATATCTATCAGCCCCTAAGCACGCCGTGCTCCCCTCACCAAGACGGTGATTTTCAAAACCTAAGTAGAATCCTAAATCCCTTATTTCTATCCTCTTTTATAGCCCTAAGCTTATTCCTATTTTATAGGAACAGACTCCTATAAATAATAACAAACTCCTATAATAACAAAACTCCCATAATTATAGTAACAAAATCCTATAACTATTCTATTTTTTATTCCTTTACCAATTCTTCTAGTATAAACCCTTCAGACTTTTGGCTTAGGTCCATAGTTAAAGCCCACCTCGTCATCCATATCTCTATCAAGATTCAACAAATAACTCATCCGACAAGTCAGACTCCAACAACTCTGATAATGAAGCTTCTTGAAATTTTGGTATCAGATATGTAATGTCGAAGGAGAAGTCATGACATAAATATCTAAGAACTAACAACTATGGAATAAGTTGATAACAATAGTAAAAACAGTGCAGAAAAATAAAAGACACGAGAGAATGTGTTTACCCAGTTCGGAACAACCTTCCTACTCTGGGGCCTACCAAGCCAAGGATGAAATCAATATACAATAATATCAATTTAAAATTAAACTCCCCCGTTTACAACTTCTCACTTAATCACTATCCTTCCAGTGACTTCTACCTAAGACTCACCTAGGTATGAGGCTCTCCTCAAATCCCTTAAATCACATCTTGTGACAAACAACACAACTAACCAATAGTAGAAGACACTCTTCAAAGACACACAATTCTCAATGCTTAAAACCTTATGAGAATTGACAATAACACTCATTGCTTAACAACTTCGGAGATCAAACATTCAACACCTAAAGGTTTGTGAATGAAGAACTATGGAACTTACAGCACAACCAAATAAGGATTCCTAGAACCCTAACAAAATACAAATATCAGTTCCACCTAAAACTAGGTTTCGGCCAGTCTATTCATAAGATTAGTATAGAATGGGTTGGGATAAAAAAACGCAGCAAAGAGGCTGCACAAAGTCTGCTACTTGTTCTCCAAGAAAACAGGATTTCAATCCAAACTTTCCTAAATTGTCTCCAATTACACACAATGTGTGAAAACCAACATATATCTCTGATTGAATCGATCTTGGATGGCACTTAAGCTAACTGAATATTCCAAAATATTTTGTAGCTAATAAAATGGTTGATACACTTGACAGATCAGCTCCTGCAAACACAATGTCATACCTGCCTTGTTGGAACATCTTGTTCAACATGTTGAAATCTATATGTTAGAACATTTTATTCAACATGTTTCTGCTAGGTTGGTTTTACCAAAATGCATCACAATCTTAGAGAAACTACAATCTTCCTCTTTGACACATTTTGGCTAAAACAACCAATTAAACCTTGCAACATAAGTACAGCAGCAAAAAGAAAACATTAGCAGGGTTAGCAACATGACGTTAGGACATCTTTGTCCAACATCTCTTTAGCTTAGCCATGGCTCCCCCTCAAACGCTGCCAGCACACACACTTGAAATAGATATATCCCCATCAACGTCTCAACGCTACTACTCCCCCTTTTTATCCACAAAGTGACAAAGGTAGTAAAACATCAAAGAGTTAAGCACCTAATGTTTAAGAGCTTTTTGGTGCAAGCAAAATAAAAAATATCCTGGGCAGTTAACCCTTACATAATCATAGACTAAAATAAAAAGAATCACAATGCAGATCCAAAAAAAAAATCACATGACCAGCACTCATGCACCAACAACCACAGTAGAGACTGCTTCTTCTCAAATGGCACCACCAGAAGTTGTACCAAGTTTAGCAGCATCTTAAGCACCTCCACCAGCAATTGCAGCTCTTGGAGTAATTGCTATAATTCTTCATGAATGCAGACCCCAAGTTTTCTCCTGAGGTTTCCACAATGAACACCATTAAGATCTTTTGAAAGGCTGACAGCAAGGTCACTTTCAGTATCACCATACCTCAGAGTCACGATCCTAACCTTCCAAGTACCTCTCCTGAGATGATGCCCTATATCCTTAGACTCCATTTGTTTTATCCATATTTTTTGATCCCAACTGTTCCCCACTGCTATGAACTCAGCTTCATGCTTAGACAAAAAGACACAACTTTGCTTTTCACTGAGCCAGGAAACATTGTTTCCCAAGAAGATAACTCCTTCAGAAGTACTGTTTCTATCATGATCTGCACCACAGTATCTTACCCGAATAGACCCTGAATCATGAGTATATACTACTTCATACTTACTTGTACTAAATACTGACTTCAGAATCACTTTAGTTTGAATGAGATGGTTCATTTTGGGTCCTGCTTGATATCTGACACAACCGCCAATTGCTAAGGATATATCTGGTCTTTTGTAGTGAGAGATAGAAGCCTTCTAATCATGCTTTAGTACATATTCTGATAAACACTTACTCCTTCTTCATCCTTAGAGAACTTTGGATGGAGGGAGATAGGAGTTCTTTCATGATTGGTACTCTTCAGACTAAGTCTTCTCACAACATTATCTGCACACTTGCTTTGACAAAGAAGAATTGAGCCTTCCATCTTTTTAACTTGCACTCTTAGAGAGTAAGTCACTTATTCCACGAGTATGTCAGACCCCAACTGCATTTGTTTGACAAGATGTTGAATCATTTCATCGATCATCTCTACACATAGAATTTTGTCAGTTCCACTCTCTCCATATCCATGACTGACTTGAAGCTAAGTCAACCTCATATACCAAGACCTCTGATCTTGGTTCAGGTCATACACCCCCATTCTTAGCTTAAACGTGTGTTCTAGAATTGACGGATCACTGAACCCTTTCAGTTGCTTAATATAAACCTCTTCATTTTGGTATTCACCTTGACAGCCACTCTGAAAATCTATGGAGGTAACTTGATCTTTAAAAGATATGTCACTCGGAGTAGAAGCCTGGTGTAGCAACCTGCCTAAAAATTTAGGTTTTAGAGAGTCGCCACCTATTCTGAAGGGCGAATAAGAAACCCTACGCAGTATAGAGATCAGGGTAAGATACTATATTCAGGTCGAGGGAAGGTGTTAGGCACCCTCAACCCTTTCCTATTGGCTTTGAATCTAAGGGTCAAGTTTTATGGCTAAAAGTTAAGGTTTTATAACTAAAGAGGGGAAAATTGAGATTTTAGGGAAGGGGACTCGCCTTGTTGCCAAGTGCCTACGTATCTCCTTATGGAGAATCAGAGTCAACGTAGTTCGGGCACAGGATTGTACGCCTTAGAATTAGAATTTGATTGTATTTGAAGTTGTTTTGAAATTGTTTTGAAATACGAAGTTCGAAGGTATTTTGAATTACCTTATCGTAGTTTGAACATCGCAGAATTGAAGAGATGAAAATCTGTAGTATCGTGGTTTAGTGTTTTTAAGATTTGGGCGTACAACCCTGATTTGATATGGCACTATTAACCGCAACGACCAATAGATTCGATCGCCATAGTTAACAGATTAGAAAAGAATTGCTGGCAATTTTAATCGATTGATTCGATTATCACTTTTAGCAAATTGAAGTATTTTAATTATTAATTTATTAATTTATCTTTACCCCTCATAATCGATAGATTCGATTACAAATAATAACGAATTGATAAGGGGAAATATGCTGATCATCGTAACCAATAAGATGGTTAAAACCATTTAGCAAAATAATGTGTATTTTAATTTATAGGATTTGATTAAATAATTAATCAATTATTACCCATTGCGACCAATAGATTTAGTCGGAACGAATAATAGATTGAATCCTAAAACCTTAGCCAAGTGTTCAATGGGATTGGGCGAACCCTACTACATAACTTCTAGGGTTCTTTATGATTTTTTTTAACAATTAAGATTAAATCAATTAACTCGAATAATCGAGATAAAATAATCGGGAAAAAAATATAATCCTATATCCTAATCCTAATTATATTCTAATCCTAATTTTTATGAATTAACCACACCAAATACAATTATCTATTAACTAATCTAAACAAATAAATAATACAATAAACAAAAGTTATATATAAAAGAATGAAAAAAACCTGGCAATTATCCTGTGTGGGTGATCTCTTGAAGATCCATGGTGGTCTTGCGCATCTGGGGCCTTAAATTTGAACCTGCGTTGAATCCAATGGTCGCTGATTGAAGATGCACGGTGAGACTCCACAGGTGTTGTGTACCGGATCTATGAACTTGTGTTTTATTAAAAAATATTGTTGGGAGTGGGAATCGAACCCACCCCCTCATAGACAAACCATTCGCCCCTCCTTTTACCATCAAGCCATGAGTGGTTCGTTGATATAAACGTAAACATGAAACATAATATACGTAAATATAACCATTAAAAAAGCTTCAAACGAAATTGGCGCCCCCCTGTACTGTTCATCATCGTCCTCGTTGGACTCCCTCCCCTGCAGATTTCGAAAATGGCTATAACGCCATATAAACACGTTATGAAACCTGTAATCGACCGAAATTTCTTCCCTGAACATCACCATGCCCTCAGTTCCGCCCAATTTTGTCTAATTTGCGAAATCCCAATTTGAATTTATGAAACCCTTGCAATGGCGGATTTTGGTACCTGCATCTAAAACACAATTAAACTATCCAGATAGAATCACACTATCAATACAAACACGAATATACGATTAATTCATGTGCAGAAGGCGTGTAAGCATGGAATCGAGTTCAAGAAATTTTTTCTCTTTTGTGAGCGTATGATTTACGATTCTGTGCAGGCTGAATAGAAGATGATGCTTGAGTTAGCTTCCAGAAACACCAAGGAATTGATTGGGATACTTAGAACCTCTTGAATCAACCTCCAACACTCAGAACAAAATTTGATTTTTTTCTTTCCTTGAATTTTTCTTACGGTTTTGGAGGCAGAGTAGGGTCTGCATCGGCCCCTAAAAATCCCCTTCTACGTCCCCTCTGCTTTTCTACTTATAGGTACCAAATTAGGTTAACAAAAAACCAAATCAAATCTTCATGATTTGCATGATTGTGCCATGATTTGCATTCATATTGAAACTTTCCTTTTTTTTTTGTCCTCAACCAAATATTAACATACACGATTTCCTCCTCAAAAATCATACTTTTAGCTTCTAGAAGGATTCTCCATATTTTTTGTGATTTTAAACTAATTATTACATTTTTAATGATTTTTTTTATTATCTAAATGAATTAAAATTCAAATAAATATTAATAAAAATCATAAAAATAAAATCATGGATATAAAGGCCTCTCTTAAAGTCATGGGCATATTTAGAATCCAAATGATAAGCCCATTAGTCAAGAAAACCAAAATTACCTAATTAAGGCTATGTGTATTTTGCCAAAATCGACCGACTTCTGAGCCTATGAAGAGGAGATGGGCTTACAGATGCCACCCAGGGAAAATGTTCCTCCTTCTTCCTTCTCTCTTTTTTTTTTGTAGGAGCTACGCATTCAGATCGTAGCGTGGCCTAAAAAGGCAACTTTGACTTTATGCAATGTTTATGATGCATGTGATGCATGATGCAGTGCGCTTCTCAAAATAAATGAGAGCCATGTATATATATGCGTAATGTATGAATGAGGTTAGTTAGTTGAAATGATGCATGATTGTTAGTTACGTTAATCGAAGTATGTTAGTAATTCTGAAAAGAAAGATAGCACCTTTGATTGTTTGTTGATGATGTTTTGGAAGATATCACTGCCGAGGGACTAACGTGATAAACCCAATTGAAGAACGGTTTAAAAATCTTGTGTGCCTGAAAAAGCTCCTAGAAAGGATGGAATTCGCTTTAAAGAAGACTGCCTGAAAAGGCTCCTGAAAAGGACTGCACCAACAGGGTTATTTGCGAGGGTGATCGCAAAATTTACCTGCACCAACAGGGTTATTTGCGAGGGTTATCGCAAAATTTACCTGTGCCAACAGGGTTATTTGCGAGGGTTATCGCAAAATTTACCTGCACCAATAGGGTTATTTGCGAGGGTTATCGCAAAATTTACCTGCACCAACAGGGTTATTTGCGAGGGTTATCGCAAAATTTACCTGTACCAACAGGGTTATTTGCGAGGGTCATCGCAAAATTTACCTGTACCAATAGGGTTATTTGCGAGGGTTATCGCAAAATTTACCTGCACCAACAGGGTTATTTGCCCTGGTTCAGACAAATTTTACCTGCACCAAAGGGATTACCTGCCATGGTTCTGACAAGCGTACCTGCATAAAAGTAATCGTTTGCTATAGTTCTAGCAAACATACCTGCATGAAAGAGATTCACCTGTTTGGAGACTCACGACTCGAGGGTCGAAGAAAATACACCTTTCACAACACGAGGGTTGGAAACTCACGACACGTGGGTCGGACAATGCACCCATCACAACACGAGGGTTGGAGATTAGGCTTTTGTAGCGTGATTTAAATTTTGATGTAATAGTCAGACGGGAACTGACTACCAAACGAGAATTGGATTTGATGGTTTTCCAGTATGAGAACTGGACTTTGTAATGATTTGGATTGCCAATAGAAATTGGGCTTTTTGTATATGCTAATGCTAATGTGTATGTATGTATGCTAATGCCGATGCAACCCCGAGATTTTGTCTCCTTAAACCTATTGAACTTGTTTAATCCATGCTTGCACCTACACCATGACTATGCTTATGTTGGCTTTGTAATGGGGATAATGCTTATGCATATACGTATGTTTTGTTGACGTAATGAGTGGAACGAAGTAATGTCTTCTGTAAGATTACCTGAAAAGGTCTTTTGAATGGATGTGATGTTTGTCTTAAAGAAGACTATCTGAAATGATTTTTCGACATGGTAGCAATTTGTCTTAGAGAAGACCAAGTGTAAAGGCTCTTAGCGTAGATAGAAATTTGTCTTAAAGAAGATCACTTGAAAAAGTTCTTAGCAAGGGATGAAGAATGTCTTTAAAGATGACTACCTCAAAAGGTTGAAAGATGACTTAAAGAAGACTACCTGAAGAGGTTCTTGAGAGGGATGACGAATTGTTTTTTTTTTTTTTGAAAGGGACTACCTGAAAAGGTGCTTAGGACAAGAATGTCTCGAAGAAGGCTACCTGAAAAGTTGCTTAGAAAAGTAATGTCTTAAAGAAGACTACCTGAAAAGGAACTTAGAAAGAAGGGAACGTCTTGAAAAAGACTACCTGAAAAGGAACTTAGAAAAGTAACGTCTTGAAGAAGACTACCTGAAAAGGTATTTAGAAAAAGAATGTCTTGAAGAAGACTACCTCAAAAGGTACTTAGAAAAAGAATGTCCTGAAGCAGACTACCTGAAAAGGTACTTAGAGAAGGAATGTCTAAAAAAGACTACCTGAAAAGGTACTTAGAAAAAGGATGTCTTGAAGAAGACTACCTGAAAAGGTACTTAGAAACAGAATGTCCAGAAGAGGACTACCTAAAAAGGTTTTTTTTGGAAATGACGATGACTGTCTTAGAGAAGACTACCTAAAAAGGTATGGAGTAATGTATTGACCAATGTATGTAATGCATGATTTGTATGTATTTGTATGATGCTCCAATGGTAGGTTATTAATAACCAAAGCGTATATAGTTCGCTGGAGTTGCAGGTCTATTTGCTAGGATGGGGTGTGATGCTAGCGCGATTTCCCAACACCTGTTTTGTTTGAGCTCGTAAGATCGTAGTTAGGAGAAAGATTTGTTCGATGTTGTAAAGTGCGAGAACGCCTTTTTCCTTTTGTTGTGTGTCTTGCGGATTTGATATCCATTGCCCCAGTATTTTCATGGAGAAAGATGCTTATGAAGGAAGTGCCCCAGGGAATAGCCTTGTCATATGCTTCGATGTTTAGATTGAAGGGTGTGCCCCTGATCTCCAGGTCATGGAAGGTTATTCATAGTGTTCTATCCTTTGAATTTGAATTCTTCCCATGTCTGACATGCCCCTGTTTGAGATTGCTTTGAGATGTGCCCCAAGTCGATTGAACCTTAGGAAGACTGCCCCTAGTTAATAGGATGTTCGATTGTATGCCCCTGTGCTCCTTAAAATTTTTGCCCCTGTTTAGGAGAACCCCCTAGATGTGGTTCCCCCGACTCCAGGGTCTTTATTAGAAATGATCACCTTTGATTAACCCATTTCGAGATTACCTCGATGCTAAGTGTATACTCGTAGATGGTGTTGTACTTTTTGAGAAGTAGCTCCAATGGAATGCGTATGCAAGTTTTGAAATCGAAGTCCGTTATGAATTAGGACTGGATGGTTTTGAAAAGAATGCTTGAAGAAGCATAGTGATTAGAAGTAGTTTTAACAAACATAGGAGTCAGTACAACAAATTCCTGCTTAATATGCTTTCGTAGTTAACCTTGCCTCAATTAGGACTTTTAAATGTTGTAACTTGGCCTAGTTCATGTTTTAAGAAACAATGGATATAAGGCTCAAAATTTTATTTATCCCACCCCTTTCTCCTTGATGTTCTCCAGATCCTAAAAATTCGCCTAATCCAATGGATGTGCTTTGTTTGCAAGAGAATCGTTTCAGTTTCGATGTTGAGCAGAAGCCTTAGTAGAGATCCAAACTTTGATGACATATGTTGTAAAGATCCAAGCATTGATGTGAAGCTTTGATGGTTTAGCAGTCACAAGATTATCCTTTGTATTTCGCCTTTTGTTTTTATCCCTTATTTTTGCATGAGCTAATTCTTTTGAATTTGACCCATCGGGATGCCCCAATTTTGCCTAAGTCTTTTTGTTTCCTTTTATGGAATTTTCATTTTGACTTAGCGGGCGTTTTTTATTCTTGAAAGCTCCTTTTGAGATTGATTCTTGGATATTGCATGTTGTGACTGCTATGTTGATTTTGATCTGTAAGCTTCGCCTTTGATACTTCCTCGATCTTGAATGATGTAATGAGGAAGAAGGTGTTGTAAATGTTACCTCCATTGCTTCCTCAATCTTGGATGAATGCGAGGAAGAAGATATGCTTGAACCTTATGCTTGGATTGACTGATTCTCTTGGCAACCAAAATACATCATTGAATTAGTTGACATCTACCCTGCCCCTGGTTAAAATCAAGGTTCTTTTGAAAAGTAGAAACAAACTCCAACTCCTGGCTCGAGGGGGTAACGAGGGATTAACATCCTTATATCTCCACTGTTTGGGAATGGAAACAATGCCTGTACATCCTCGGCTTGGTCTTACCTTGAAAGCATACGTTTAGCTGGACTTAGTCATTTGTATTCGTCATTCTCCCTCAAGTTTGTTAATAACCCTAAAAATAGGAGTGTGTGACTGGAAAGTCATAGTAGTGAGTGAACGAAATGAATGAATTGATTCCAAAACCTGCATGGTCATCCCATTAGAATTGCTAATCCGAAGGTACAGCTTTTATCCTGAGCGACACTTAGCGATTGTAGAGTTGAAATTGTGAGCACGGTAAACACCTATTGATCCTAGGGATAATCTCCTTTGTAGATCCACTGATCTTGTTTTACCCCTTAGCTCTTTAGAATTGTAGAAGTAAAAGGGTAACCTCGAATTCTTCTTTGGACATGTCAAACCTGTAGAGAATAAACCGTCAGCGGTGGGTTTTCGTCGTATCGGAACTTCATGAGCTTCCTTTGACTGAACCTCTTTTGCTTTTCCCAAGGATAGTATCACCTATAACCCTTTTTCCTTTGGTATGGGGTTGACATATGTCGCATTCCCTCCATCGGAGTCATGCACCTTTGCTCAGGGTATTGCCCCAATTGGACTGACCCTTACCCCAGGTTATCGTAGAGCGTCCTTGAAAGTTTGATATGTTCTAAGATGAACCCCTTTATGACTAGATACATCTTGAGTGTATCTATGAGGGAACTCTTTGTTGAACTAATCATTGCTCGATGACAACCTTTATTGTATTCATAATCATGTTATGACAAGGCATGGACATGCGGCTGGCATGGCGAGAGGCATCTTTTTCTTTAGCAAGACTAAGATCTTTTATTCTCCTTGCTCCATAGTCTATGATCCTTTGATTTTTTTTTGAGTTTCGGGAGACCGGCTAGCACGGTTGGTATGGATGCGGGCGAAGATAGAAATGCAAATGAGAATGTATGAATGCATGAAAATGCCAATGCACGCGTAAGCGAGAGACTCCTTGTATTGTAACTCCGTGTATGCAGACGTGTAACATATGATCCTAGGGATGGCCTTAGAGGCGACATTAGACCCTCTTGGAATCTTTGCAGGATAAATGTTATGACACGCTAAAGGAAATCCCTTGGATTCGAGAGTATGCAGAAGATAGCGGCTAGTGACCGTTTAAGATAGTCACTAAATCTCATGGCCATCGAGAGGCCAATCAACGTGTACCAATGAATTTGTCCCTCGTGGGAAGGTTCTCTATGTGGAACACAACCTATCTAAGGACGATATGGACGAAGAGAAATCCCTACAGGCTAGGGATGTGATGTGTAAATGGAGATCCCAAACTCTACAAGTTAGAGGGTGCGCGGGAATAAGCATGGAGTGACCGTTCAGGACAGTCGCTAGATTTCATAGCCATCGAGAGGCCAATCGAACGCATGCTAGTGAAGTTTTCCTTCGGGGAAGGACGCGTCATTGTGGAAACACGTGGATGTAACAGAAAATCCCTGTATGCTAGGGAGTACGTAGTAGCAAGCACGGGGTGACCGTTCACGACAATCACCGAATCACATGTCCATCGAGAGGCCAATTGACGTGCGTTAATGGAAATGTCCTTCGTGGGAAGGACGCGTAGTTGTAAGAATACAAGGATATAAAAATAAAATCCCCACAGGCTAGGGGATGCATAGATGGTGATGTCTTCCGTGGGAAAGACACGGTCTTTTAGAAATTAGAGTCCCTACAGGCTAGGGACCACGTAGGGATACCTGCAAAATCCAAACGCATAGATATCCAAAGCAAATAAGTTGCAAACATATAATAAGCACATGAGCACGAAAGTCCTAGGTTCATAGGTTCGACGTAAGGGGCTCTAGGGAGCCAACCTTTTTATGGGGTGTTCTAGAAGGTCTCATGGGGTCGTTCGTCGCCTCCGAGACTTTTTCGTCTCTTCGGATTTTGGAACAACTCATTTTATCCATGAGGTTCGAATTTTTGGGGTAGGTTCCCGGAGAGATCAGCTAAGTATCCAGTCCAGCACTCCACAAAGTCAAGCTTCGTTTTAGACCTTTCCAAATACCTAACCCACTCCGAGTGGAGTTATCAGTGAGACTCGTAAGGCGATTCATGTCCCCTTTTGGTCTCAAAGTTAACCCCCACACTTAAGGTTTAACCGTCATAAAAATAGAGCAAATATGTAATAATAAAGACAAATATTTTCAGGCAGATGAAAACATAAAACAAATAAACAAATAAATAATTTAATGTTCATTAAAAGATAAACCTCCCCCCAAACCCTAAATGTGGCAACTTGCCAACCCTAAAGTGCGCCACAAACCCTAAACCACAAACCACGAGCCATAAACCTAAACCCACTCAAGCCTTAGGAGCATAATAATTAACCTAATAGTGTTGTCCCCAGCAGAGTCGCCAGCTGTAGCAACCTGCCTAAAAATTTAGATTTTAGAGAGTCGCCACCTATTCTGAAGGGCGAATAAGAAACCCTACGCAGTATAGAGATCAGGGTAAGATACTATATTCAGGTCGAGGGAAGGTGTTAGGCACCCTCAACCCTTTCCTATTGGCTTTGAATCTAAGGGTCAAGTTTTATGGCTAAAAGTTAAGGTTTTATAACTAAAGAGGGGAAAATTGAGATTTTAGGGAAGGGGACTCGCCTTGTTGCCAAGTGCCTACGTATCTCCTTATGGAGAATCAGAGTCAACGTAGTTCGGGCACAGGATTGTACGCCTTAGAATTAGAATTTGATTGTATTTGAAGTTGTTTTGAAATTGTTTTGAAATGCGAAGTTCGAAGGTATTTTGAATTACCTTATCGTAGTTTGAACATCGCAGAATTGAAGAGATGAAAATCTGTAGTATCGTGGTTTAGTGTTTTTAAGATTTGGGCGTACAACCCTGATTTGATATGGCACTATTAACCGCAACGACCAATAGATTCGATCGCCATAGTTAACAGATTAGAAAAGAATTGCTGGCAATTTTAATCGATTGATTCGATTATCACTTTTAGCAAATTGAAGTATTTTAATTATTAATTTATTAATTTATCGTTACCCCTCATAATCGATAGATTCGATTACAAATAATAACGAATTGATAAGGGGAAATATGCTAATCATCGTAACCAATAAGATGGTTAAAACCATTTAGCAAAATAATGTGTATTTTAATTTATAGGATTTGATTAAATAATTAATCAATTATTAACCATTGCGACCAATAGATTTAGTCGGAACGAATAATAGATTGAATCCTAAAACCTTAGCCAAGTGTTCAATGGGATTGGGCGAACCCTACTACATAACTTCTAGGGTTCTTTATGATTTTTTTTTAACAATTAAGATTAAATCAATTAACTCGAATAATCGAGATAAAATAATCGGGAAAAAAAAAATCCTATATCCTAATCCTAATTATATTCTAATCCTAATTTTTATGAATTAACCACACCAAATACAATTATCTATTAACTAATCTAAACAAATAAATAATACAATAAACAAAAGTTATATATAAAAGAATGAAAAAAACCTGGCAATTATCCTGTGTGGGTGATCTCTTGAAGATCCATGGTGGTCTTGCGCATCTGGGGCCTTAGATTTGAACCTGCGTTGAATCCAATGGTCGCTGATTGAAGATGCACAGTGAGACTCCACAGGTGTTGTGTACCGGATCTATGAACTTGTGTTTTATTAAAAAATATTGTTGGGAGTGGGAATCGAACCCACCCCCTCATAGACAAACCATTCGCCCCTCCTTTTACCATCAAGCCATGAGTGGTTCTTGCGCATCTGGGGCCTTAGATTTGAACCTGCGTTGAATCCAATGGTCGCTGATTGAAGATGCACGGTGAGACTCCACAGGTGTTGTGTACCGGATCTATGAACTTGTGTTTTATTAAAAAATATTGTTGGGAGTGGGAATCGAACCCACCCCCTCATAGACAAACCATTCGCCCCTCCTTTTACCATCAAGCCATGAGTGGTTCGTTGATATAAACGTAAACATGAAACATAATATACGTAAATATAACCATTAAAAAAGCTTCAAACGAAATTGGCGCCCCCCTGTACTGTTCATCATCGTCCTCGTTGGACTCCCTCCCCTGCAGATTTCGAAAATGGCTATAACGCCATATAAACACGTTATGAAACCTGTAATCGACCGAAATTTCTCCCCTGAACATCACCATGCCCCCAGTTCCGCCCAATTTTGTCTAATTTGCGAAATCCCAATTTGAATTTATGAAACCCTTGCAATGGCGGATTTTGGTACCTGCATCTAAAACACAATTAAACTATCCAGATAGAATCACACTATCAATACAAACACGAATATACGATTAATTCATGTGCAGAAGGCGTGTAAGCATGGAATCGAGTTCAAGAAATTTTTTCTCTTTTGTGAGCGTATGATTTACGATTCTGTGCAGGCTGAATAGAAGATGATGCTTGAGTTAGCTTCCAGAAACACCAAGGAATTGATTGGGATACTTAGAACCTCTTGAATCAACCTCCAACACTCAGAACAAAATTTGATTTTTTTCTTTCCTTGAATTTTTCTTACGGTTTTGGAGGCAGAGTAGGGTCTGCAGCGGCCCCTAAAAATCCCCTTCTATGTCCCCTCTGCTTTTCTACTTATAGGTACCAAATTAGGTTAACAAAAAACCAAATCAAATCTTCATGATTTGCATGATTGTGCCATGATTTGCATTCATATTGAAACTTTCCTTTTTTTTGTCCTCAACCAAATATTAACATACACGATTTCCTCCTCAAAAATCATACTTTTAGCTTCTAGAAGGATTCTCCATATTTTTTGTGATTTTAAATTAATTATTACATTTTTAATGATTTTTTTTATTATCTAAATGAATTAAAATTCAAATAAATATTAATAAAAATCATAAAAATAAAATCATGGATGTAAAGGCCTCTCTTAAAGTCATGGGCATATTTAGAATCCAAATGATAAGCCCATTAGTCAAGAAAACCAAAATGACCTAATTAAGGCTTTGTGTATTTTGCCAAAATCGACCGACTTCTGAGCCTTTGAAGAAGAGATAAGACGGGCAAATTTTGGGGTATGACACCTGGTAGAGTCCAAGTGAATCACATGAATAACTTTGTCATTATGAGGTTTTTTAAATGCAACAAGACTCGCTTTATCTTTGGGAATAATGTCTTGTTTACTTATGACGTACACACCATCATGCCTTGGCACCAAGCTCCATGTCTCATTCCTCTCGAACTAACTAAGTTCAACTTCCATACCATTAATCCAAGACTCATCATTCACGACTTTATTCACATAATTGGAGATACAACTGACACTTGAAAAGACTTCCCTTGATCTGGTGGGAGCTCCTTGTCTAGGATCTTTTATCATCTGTTCTTGAGGATGATCCATTTGCATTTTGGGAACTGGTTCTTCGACAAATATCTGAGTTTCTTCAACTTCAGCATTTGTACTTGAGTCTCCCATGTCAGTATCAGATGTTGAGGTATCTTCAACATCATTCCCATCAACTAGGGTCGTAGTTGTCTCAATTTCTTTCAGAGTGTTTTCATTACTGATAGAGTCACTAACAGTCATATTCGTAGAGTCCATTATCACCTTGGACCCGGGTATGTCATAGTTATTTTCTTTTTGGACCTTATGGTATATGACTTTAGACCCCACAAACTTATTCCTGATAGAACTCACCAACTTTCCCTTAGAGAGATTATCACTCATGACGTCTGCATCTTTCTTTCCTCTACACCCTTCAGCCTTCATAGACTTGGATCTTTTCCCATACATAACATGGTTCATGTCACGAGACATAGTTTTCAAACATGTCCAATGAAGGGGGGCTTTCTTTGCCTTTGGATTAGCATTAATATGTTTCCCTTGATGAGACAACATATGATTGGGATATCCAATCAATTTATAGCAGGAACACTTTGGATGACAAAAATTTCCACAGTGATAGCATTTCAAGGATTTATGCAGAGGGCTATTGTACCTTTTCTGAGACATCTTCAGATGTTGGGACACAAGTCTCGATATCTTCTACTTCTGCCTTGGAGGGACCTCCTTGATTTCTGAATATTTGTCCGTCACAACTGGGCTTCTAGGGTCAAGATTTCTGTTTTTCTCAGTGATTTCTTTACTTTGAAGAGTCTCATCTGTCACAGAAGACCCAGTACTTGACCTCCTCATCAAGTGAGTCATGTTGTGAAGGTTTGAGTTTAACAGAACAATTTCTTCTTTAAAGTCATCAATAATTGATAAGAGCTTTTATTTCTCATCCTGCAGTAGAGCAGCAACAGTTCTATGCTCTATTACTCTCTTACGTAGTTTTTCATTTTCCAAACACGTCTCTGAGAGTCCTGCTGCGAGTTTACTTACAGCGAGTTCTTCAACATATGAATCTGTATCATACTTATCAGTTTCCTCATCAGATTTACAGGCTCCAGTCATTATATTTTCTTGTTTTACTGATTTCTCTTTGTTTTCTCTTTTGAACTCTTCCCCTGACCATGACACAGATGAGCCTCTCCCATGCTTCTTGAGGTATATGATCTGTTTAGTTTGTTCATACCTTTCATGTTCCAATCTGTTCTTCCTTGATATTTTGGTGAACTGCTTTCTCAATAGAGCCAGATCGTCGGATGAACTTTCAGAGCTCACATCTTCTCTGATCTTTGAAATTTTAGAGTTCAAGATAGAGGCCCTGTTTTTCTTCTGGCCAACTCTTCCATCAGACTCAACAGTTCCCAACAAAGTCATAAGATTATCCACAGTCATGGTACTCAACTTATATGTGTTTGTAATATAGGTTATTTTCTTGTCAAACCTTTTTGGAAGAGATCTGAGTATTTTCTTGACCAACTTGTATTCTGATATCTTTTCTCCCAAGTCTTCAAACTCACTCACCAAGTATTGAACATTCATGTGAAATTTTTGGAGACTTTCATCTTCCTTCATTCTTAAGTTTTTAAACTTAGCGTTGAGAAGTTGACGGTTTATCATCCTTGCCTGGGAATTTTTTTCCATAGATCTCCCTTATAATTTCCCATGCAGATTTGGTTTATTCACAGCTGATCATCATGAAAGTGTCCTCATCAGCCATTTTGAATATAGCATCTAATTCCTTGAAGTTGGCTTGAGCTGATGATATCTCGTTATCATCCCAATCTTCTCCAGCCTTAAGTACATCAGTAACAGTGCCATTTGTACTTACAACTCTAGGAGGATCCCATCTTTCGACAACATTCCTCCAAACCTCGTGACTCAAGACTTTGAGGAAGGCCTCCATGCAAACCTTCCAACACTTGTAGTTGGTTTTATTCATAATAGGTACCATTGTCACCGTGCTCCCAACCTTGTCCATTGTACAAGAAAGTAACTCCCTGAATCTTACCCAGAATTAGAACAGGATGCCTGCTCCGGTACCAATTTAAATTTTGGTATCAAATATGTGATGTCGAAGGAGATGTCACGACACAAATATCTTAGAACTAACATCTATGGAACAAGTTATTAAAAATAGTAAAAACAGTGCAGAAAAATAAAATACCCAAGAATGTGTTTACCTAGTTCAGAACAACCTTTTTACTCTGGGGGCTACCAAGCCAGGGATGAAATCAATATACGATAGTATCAATTCAAAGTTAAATTCCCACGTTTACAACCTCTCACTTAATCACTACCCTTCCTATGCCTTCTACTTAAGACTCACCTAGTTATGAGGCCCTCCTCAAATCCCTTTAATCACAACCTGTGACAAACAACACAACTAACCAGTTGTAGAAGATACTCTTCAAAAACACACAATTCTCAATGCTTAAAATCTTATGAGAACTGACAATAACACTCCTTCCTTAACAACTTTGGAGATCAAACATTCAACACCTAAAGCTTTGTGAATGAATAACTATGGAACTTACAGCACAACCAAATATGGATTCCTAGAACCCTAAAAAAATACAAATATCAGTTCCACTTAAAACTAGGTTTCGGCCAGTCTATTCATAGGATTAGTATAGACTGGGTTGGGCTAAAAAAACAGAGCAAAGAGGTTGCACAAAGTCTCCTACTTGTTCTCTAAGAAAATATGTCTTCAATCCAAACTTTCCTAAATTGTCTCCAATTATAGATAGTGTATGAAATTCCAATCTTGGATGGCACATAAGCTAATTGAATATTTCAGAATATTCTGTAGCTAATAAAACGGTTGATACACTTGACAGATCAGCTCCTGCAAACACAATGTCATACCTGCCTTGTTGGAACATCTTGTTTGACATGTTGAAATCTGTAAGTTTTGACATTTTATTTAACATGTTTCTGCTAGGTTGGTTTTACCAAAATGCATGCCAATCTTACAGAAACTACACTTTTGACTCGGATGAATGTGAAATACCCGTTGCTTTAGGAAATCCAAATAACCAGCGTAATATTTTTCTTATTCAACATCACTGATGTTTTTATTCCTATCATTAGTTTTATTCCTATCAGAACATAAAGTCACCTCCATCGTTGACTCACATTTGTCACTTACATTTTATTTTACTCTCATTCGTAGAATATTTGGATATCGAGGAACCAGTTTGGGAATTCCAACACTATGGTGCGTGCATGTGGTATCACGAACGCAATGGAAAATCAAGACACACAACTGTCCCTAAGTTTCCACTCTGTTGCAAGGAAGGCAAAATTGTCCTTCCAATGCTTGAAACATCGCCGCCTATATTAAACAGACTTATTTTCAATCACAATCATCCTGACGCCCAAAATTTTCAGCATAGCATCCGAACTTACAAAGCCATGTTTTCATTTACTTCACTAGGTATGAAATTTGACACTTCACAATCAAGAGGGGTCCTTCTACATTACGATTACATGGTCAAACATGCCATCGATTCAGAATTTTTTTATCGGAAGAAAGACAACCTCCAAAGTATTCTCAATTATACATCTTTGGCACCAATAATGAGGTCAATCACAGATTGTAGTGTTTCAGGTAATCCCTGCTGCTTCCCTAAGAAACCTTTTTCATAATAAATTTGTTTGCTATTTACAATAGTTATAATTAAATTTACACAAGGACAACACACAAATTGATAAGAATGTTGTTACGCAATTAAAGGTGATAGTATGAAAGTTAATGGTTTCCAAGATTTGAAGCTCAAGCTTATTGCTGATAGATCGACACACGGTCGTATTTATAACCGCCCTACCATATCTGAGGTTACTGCTCTAATCATCGGGGATATAGATTCAGCATTAAAAAGAGACATTATAGTTCAACAACGTGATGGCCACTTGCAAAGAATTGATGAGATCCATGCAAGTTATTTGGATTACCAATACCCTTTGATTTTCCCATATGGTGTAGATGGCTATAGACCCAACATAATACACAAATATAAACATGAACAGGTTGTTACCAAGAAAAATCGTCAAAGTATTAAAGATTGGTTGTCATTTCGATTAGAGGAACAGACTATTGAGACTAAAACCTTGATGCATTCCATAATACTCTTCCAACATTTATTAGTGGATGACTACACAATGATGGAGTCCGAACGTCTTAATTGGTTGAGGAAAAACCAATCCAAGCTCCGCGCCAGTAAACATCAAAAGTTGAATCATCAATCCCAGCAACAAAACCAGAATAGAAGTATCAAAAGAGGCAGATGAGTTGTCTCGCCTTCTTCATTTGTCCGAGGTATTCAAAATCAAGTTTGATAAACTCATGGCTGATTTAACAAAACGAAATGTTCTTGGAAAGGTCTTAGCATGTAAGTTATATGCTTCTGTTATTATTATTTGACTGCAATTTTAATAATTCAGTTATATCATGTAGATAGATTATTGATATCCACTTACAAGTGATTTTTACAGTTATCTACACTATTGAATTCCAAAAAAGAGAACTTCCACATGCTCACATTCTTTTATTCCTTCATCCACAAAGTAAGTACCTGACACCGTCTGACATTGACAACATCATTTCTTCTAAAATCCCTGACCTTCACCTTTATCCAAGTTTGTATCACCTGGTCAAGACACACATGATGCATGACCCTTGCGGGCTATCACAGTTATCATCTCCATGCATGAAAAACAGAAAATGCTCTAAGTTTTTCCTAAAAAATTACAACAAAGAAACCATTGTAGATAACGAAGGTTATCCACTGTACAAGAGAAGTTCAAAGTCACACTACATTCTTAAAAATGGGATTTCCTTAGACAATAGGTTTGTGGTCCCGTATAACACACGGTTGCTTATAAAATATCAAGCTCACATTAATATGGAATGGTGTAACCAAAGTACTTCCATCAAATACCTCTTCAAGTATATCAACAAAGGATATGATCGCATAACGGCATATGTAGTTCCATCCAAGAGCTCGTCTTAAAAATATCTTGACACAGTTGACGAAATTAAATAATACCTTATTATAGGTATGTTTCACCCAGCGAGGCATGTTGGAGGATCTTTTCCTACAAAGTTCATGGAAGAAAGCTAGTTGTCGAACGCATGTTTTACTATCTTATTAGTGAAAACGTTGTTTACTATACCGATCATACACAAATGGAGGACATACTAGAAAAAGCAAGTGTGAAGAATCTATGTTCAGTTCATGGTTGATTGCTAATGGACAGTATGAAGATGCTGCAAATTTAACTTATGGACAGTTTGTTAAGAGGAAGAGAACATGGAAGCCCCTGGTCGGCTTATTTGGGTTCCACCAACAACAGGAAAACTTTATTACCTTCGAATGATGCTCACTGTTGTCAAAGGACCAACAACTTATGACGATATCCGAAAGGTAGGTGACACACGACATCCAACTTTTAGGGAGGCATGTTTTGCCATGGGTTTCCTTATAGACGACATGGAATATATTGGTGCAATTATAGAAGCCAATGTTTGGAGTTCTGGACATTTTCTTCGAAATTTTTTCATCATTATGCTGTTTTCTGGTGCTATAAGTCGGCCTACACATGTATGGAATGAAACGTAGAAATGCCTTTCAAATGGTATTTTACACCATCAACAATTTTGGAAAACAATCCAAGTTTTTTTCTTTTGAACAAATCGATAATACACCAATACTGTTTTGCACCACTTTCTCCATCTGTTTACCTATAGCATGTTAACAACATGACTGCACACATTAATACTCCATTCTGTTCCATATTCAATTTAAATTTACCACAGATGTTTTGCACAACTATTATATATTGTGTTACCTGCGTCATGTTACACACTGAATTCACATGTTAGTACTAACTTATGTCCTGTTTTCAGATTTCGAGGTGAGTGACAATGCTGTTAAAAATTTGACTCTTACGAAAATTGAAATTTTACTTCAAGCAAACAGGAGAAAACTAGCTGACTACAAACCAATACCTTAGCAGGACGGTTATGTGCTTGAACAGTTGGGAAACATGCTTCTCTATGAAGAGAGGAGCTACAATATAAAGGTTATGAAGTCTGAATTCCATACACTTTTCAATGCTCTGACAGGTTTTCAACTACATGGCATACAATCTTTTAAATTACTTTACTTGCTGAAATATTTTCTCATGTGAAAGGAAGGTAACATCTTTTTCAATTGTGTATGAATAGATGAACAACGACATATATACGACAAGATCACGGTTGTTATGAACAACCAGAAGGGAGGAGTGTTTTTTTACATGGCTATGGTGGTACCGGTAAAACATACATGTGGAAAACCCTTGCCATATCTTTTAGATCAAAACCTGAAATTGTATTAACCGTTGCTTCCAGCGGCATATCATCTCTATTGTTACCTGGAGGCAGAACTGCTCACTTTATGTTCAAACTTCCTGTACCAACTTTGGAAAATTCTACTTGTGATATTGACTATGGTGATGATTATGGTGAATTGCTTCGGCAAAGTAAGTTGATTATTTGGGATGAGGCCCCGATGGCAAGTAAATTTTGTTTTGAAGCATTGGATAAAACTTTGAGGGATGTAATGAGTACATACGACAACTCTGATAAATTCTTTGGTGGCATGGTCGTCGTTTTTGGCGGAGATTTGAGACAAATCTTTCTTGTTATCCCTAAAGGGAGTCGCTCCGATATTGTACACTCCACGATCAATGCTTCTTACATTTGGGATTCGGTTAAAGTCTTGACTTTAACAAAAAATATGAGTTTGCAAGGAGGTCACAGTGGTGAGGAGAAATAAGATATTACTGATTTTTCAAAATGGCTATTGAAATTGGGTGAGGGCAGGATCTCGGAGCCAAATGATGGTTATGCCGACATTGAAATTCCAATTGATATATTAATTCAAGATTTTCAAGACCCTATATTAATTCAAGACTTTCAAGATATTACCTTCTTTCTTGGAAAATTATAAATCATACGAATACCTCAATAGTCGGGCTACTTTAGCATCAACCATTGAAGTAGTTGATCAAATAAATAATCACATCCTTCAGATGATGCCAGGTATTATATGCATATCAAATTTTTCCTTAACCATTACATAGCATGCAAAATGTTTTTCCCCTGCCTAATGCTTATTTCTTTCCATAGGAGAATCTAAGGATTACTAAAGCTCTAATACTATAGACAGGTCTGAAATTCATGACAACGATGTCATTGAGGTCCTCACTCTTGAGTTCCTCGGCTCCTTACGAACTTCTGGATTGTCAAACCATCACATTAAATTAAAGGTTAGATGTCCTATAATGCTTATGTGAAACATTGATCAATCAGAGGATTTGTGCAATGGTACAAGACTAATTGTAACTAAAATGGCGAGTCACGTTCTTGAAGCTCGTATTATGGGAGGATAAGGTCATGGGAAAGTTACATACATCCCTAGGATGGATATGTCACCATCCCAATCACCTTGGCCTTTCAAATTAAGTAGGATACAGTTCTCAATTATTGTATCGTATGCAATGACCATAAACAAATCTCAAGGGCAATCGTTGGATTGGGTTGGTTTATATATTCCAAAAGATGTCTTTAGTCATGGTCAATTATATGTTGCTATTTCAAGAGTGACAAGTAAGAAAGGGATTAAAATATTAATTTACGATGACAACAACAAACCTAAGACATCTACCGCAAACGTCGTATACAAAGAACTCTTTGCCAACCTATAAATGATACCTATTTTTACAATATCTTCCTCAAATTCTCTATTGGCAATGCAAATCTTTATTACTTATTCTTTATATTGTTTATGTGCTACTATAATTTACTTCAACGTTTTAACATTACAGTTCCAACCATGGACACCTGAAACCTCATTTTTTGGTTACAACGTTTGCCCTATTGACATCCACTTCATTTTTTGCCTTTTAAGATTTCATTTTCGGACAACCATGTCTGTCTACCCTTAAGCTTTAGTTTTTCCTTATTTTTGTTGCTGCGAAACTAAGACTAAATTTTGGGTGTACATTTTCTTGTCTACTACATGTACTGTTACTAGTGGATTATTTTTAACTTGTATGTGGTGCTATCTTTTAAACACAATTATTATTAGTATGAACAAATGCTTCTGGTGAACAAATGCTTGTATGTGGTGCTATATTTTAAGCACAATTATTATTAGTATGAACAAATGCTTCTGGAGAACAAATGCTATTAACAGCAATGACAAATGGCCACTTTTGTTGTATGACTTACAGTATAACATATGGCCACTCTTGTTGTATGACTTACAGTATAACATAGTAATAATGTAAATATGTTTATAATCCAATTAACACCAAATTTTACATCAACTATTTTTGGACCATGCTATTTCTAAATAATGTTACAAAACCCTGCTTTTTAATTTTGGGATAAATAACTGTTACCCCCTGCATTAATTCTCCATAGGGGTCTCCATAGGGATTGAACCCAAGACCCTTAGTACAGCCAACAAATACCCAACCACTACACCAACACATTTCATTTGTTTTAATCGTACTCCTTTAATTATTTATTATATATTAACGTTTTTTTTTATATTAACATCTTGCAAGAAATTTTATTAACGTTTTATAATTAACCATCAGTTTTTTTTTATTAACACCTTGTAAGAAATCATGCAGTTTTTTTTATATTAACACCAACACAGTTCATAAATTTTATTAACATTTTATTAACGCTTTAAAAAATGCAATATATATATATATATATATATATATATATATATATATATATATATATATATATATATATATATATATATATTATTAACGTTTGAATAAATTATATAATATATTTTATAATTTTAAACTAACTAACATTTTATTTATAAACTAATATTTTTGATATTTCATTTTTTTAAACATATTATATTTTTATAACATTATATACTAATTTTATTTTTATAAAGTTGTATAATTTATAACGTTTTACAAATTAATATATTATATTAACAAATATTTTTTATAAATTAATGTTTTTTATAATGTAACTTTAATGTTAACCTTTTTTATAATGTAAATTTAGAGCTACAATATAATATAATAGTTGGAAAACAAACATATAATATATACTAAAAATATATAATGTACATTAACTATAAGAATAATTATAGTTAATTTTATTTAATATACATAAATGTTATTTATAATACTGTATATTAAAGTTTTCTTATATTTTTTTATAATATTAATTTTACTTAATATACAGTATTCAAAATAATTTGGAAAAATATTATTACAGAACTTAAAATAATTTTGGAATAAACGTTAAATAATGTTGGAGTTTAGAAACAATTAAAACGTTAAAAATATAATATTATTTCAGTTCAGTAACAAAACATAAAAGAGAAAATGGTGTAGTGGTAGTATCTATTGCTTGTAATATGGAGGATGTGGGTTCGATACCCACCTTTGACAATCTAGAAATGGAATCTGTGTTTTATAAGGGGGAAATCTAACAAAAAAAACTAATAGGGGGAAAAATCAAAACTCGCCCTAATGATAGGGGGAACAGTTATTTATCCCTTTAATTTTTAATACTTAATCCAATATTATTTTTTTTTTGTCATTTTCCTATAATTATTGCTAATTATTTTTTCTAATTAACAAATACGGTCTAAAAACATTGCGCATAACATAGCAGAACTTGTGCGAATGCATATGTTTCAAGCTTCCGAACCTCCGAGGACAAAGTTACGGTGCGTGATATTTTTTGGACTCATCCCGAAAGTATCAAATTATTCAACACATTTCCAACCGTTCTTGTGATGGATTCGACGTACAAGACCAACAAGTATAGGCTTCCGCTTCTAGAGATAGTCGGTGTTACCTCGACGGACAAGACTTATTCGGTGGGGTTTGCTTTTTTGGAGTGTGAAAAAGAAGACAACTTTACGTGGGCCTTGGGAATTTGCAAGTCTTTGTTAGTTGATCAAGCGGTTATGCCAAACGTCATTGTCACCGACCGGGACAATGCTTTGATGAATGCGGTCGATACCGTCTTCCCGACATCTACCGCTTTACTTTGCCGGTATCACATAACTTGCAACGTGAGAAGCAAGTTGAAACCCGCGGTTGGGACAAAAGATAGGCCGGATGAAAACGGTAAAGTTGTTAAAGCCGGTGTTGTGGTTGATAGGATAATGGCGGCATGGAGGGAAATTTTGGATGCCTACTCCGAAGATGTGTATACCGAGAAATTGGTACACTTTAGGTCATTGTGTGGTTCCCTTAAGACTTTTTGTCATTATGTCGAATCCAGCATTCATGAAAAAGTTAGAGAAAAAGTCGTGTGCGCTTGGACAAATCGAGTTAGACATCTTGGTTGCACCACGACTAACCGAGTTGAATCCGCACATGCGGTCTTCAAGAGGTGGTTGGGTGATAGCAAGGGAGATTTGTGTCGGGGATGGGACACCGTGAACCAAATGCTTGAAAATCAACACAATGAAATTCAAACATCGTTCGGTCGGAGCAAGACGGTTATGGAACACCGGTTTAAAGGGCAAATTCTATTCTCCCAATTGATTTACAACATATCTCGAACGGGTTTGAATTTTTTGTTTCATGAAGCTAAGCGGTCGGAGACGACGGGGCCGGATAGTTCATTATGTGGGTGCACGATTAGAAAGACATACGGCCTACCATGTGCTTGTATACTTGCAAAAAAAAAGAATTTGAATTCACCCATACGCATGGATGAGGTAGCCGACCATTGGAAGAAACTTCGTTTTGATGATTTTGACCCGCCGAAAGAAAATGACTCCAAAATCACCATCTCCGACGAGTTGGAAGTGATATTGGAGAAGTTTGCTAAAGCGGACGACACAACAAAAATGCATATAAAAGAACAATTGCGAAAGATCGCATTTCCGGAGACCACCGATTTGAAACCGCCATCTCAACCGGTTAAGACTAAAGGTGCACCGAAAAAGTCCAAAATTACACAAGATGACACATCAACAAAACGATCTCCTTCCTACTTTGAACATGTTGATGCATCGTTACCGGAAATTCATGAGACACCTAAGTCCAAGTGTAGTGGTAACAAAGGTGCCCGTATTTCGAAGCCACCTCGCACACCGCCGATAAAAAAATCACCCATTGTCTACATTGATGAGATGCCACTTTTTATGCACAAATATATCGATAACATCGTTGATGTTGGAGGAGACGGCAATTGTGGATATCAGGCCGTTGCGGGTTTGCTCGGTAAAGGGGAAAATAATCACACTTTAGTCCGACGGGAACTTCTTGCGGATTTGACTTCGTATCGGGACATCTACGGCCGACTATATGAAAATCAAGAAAAGTTTGCAAAAATTCATGATTCACTTGTTCCACCACTTACCGGTATCGCTCCGGTCTCGAAGTGGATGTCATTCCCCGATATGGGTCATCTCATAGCAAGTGCATATGATATTGTATGCATCGATTTGACGAGGTTTGGACTATGTGAGACTTTCTTTCCACTTTATAGTCGACCGCCATTGGACTCGTAGGGCCGAATCATATGCATCGGGTATCTACGATCGCGGCACTTCGTCCAAGTGTTTTTGAAACCGGGGTGTCCTATACCAGCTACTTGTTGTCAATGGACCGCACATCGTTCAAATGAGGCGGAGACTTGGCCAAATCCTTTTGTTTCAAGAATGGCGGAGTTTGAAGAAATGATGAGCCAAGAGCGCGAGCAAAATAGAGAGCGGTCGAAGAATGAGCCTATTTTGGACTTAGGATCCACCGATTGGTTCGGTGAATTTTAGTTTGTTCCGGATCGTTTTTTGTATGTATTGTTGTTTATCATGTAAAATTGGACCGATTCAATACATTTGTAATATAATTATGTTTTATGACTTGCTTGTCTAATTTATGGTTAATGTCAATTCCATATGTTCAATTTACACAACACACTAAGCAATCAACAAAATGTAAAATTTATGTCTGTTTCTGCATAATTCGGAAATGTACTTCCGAAATATACATGTCTGCCTCCTATTTTCGGAAGTTCATTTCCGAAATGTCCCCTGAGGCAGGATAAGGTTTGTTAGGCCATCAATGCTCCAATAAGTCTATAAATACACACTCTTCTTCATCCTCTCCACACCACAAAACACAAATGACACAAACCTACCCCCACCTAGCATTCATCTACTTTGAAAACGGCTACCCGATGCCGTTCCAATTTCGCTTCTCGCGCGACACGCCGTTTGCAGAGTTGATACCGTCGCTCAACACGCTTTTGCACTATCCCGAGAATCGAAAGGTTGTCAAGCTCGAGTACCGCTCGCCATCGCTTAACGACGAGGGAGGCATTAAGTTCACACCTTTTGAGATCAAGAACGACGAAGATTTGGCGGTTTTGTGGACAACGTTCGACCGATTTTCTTCGAAAGGCCCGATCGAGTTGGACGCGAAACTTCGAAGATCGGCGGACGATGTTATCAAAATGTTGACTCATCCCCACCTACCTGTGATCAACAATATGTAACTTTAATTATATGTAATATTATCGTTGTAATCTTCACCCGATTAAATAAAGCGAATTGTTGTTGTTTTTAATTTTCTTCTGTCCAGACATATTTTCGGAAGTTCATTTCCGAATTCCCCAAGGGGGGTGCGTTCGGAGATGAACTTCCGAAACACCACATTTTCTAAAAATCTAACTTTATTTCGGAGATGCATCTCCGAAATCAATATTTTATATTAAAAAAAACACGTTTTCGGAGATGCATTTCCGAAAACACCTTTTTTAAGAAAAAAAGTACAGTTTCGGAAATGAACTTCCGAAACAAGGGGTATTGTGGTAAATTCACCAGGGGTGGGCAAGAAGGTTGGGAGGTGGGTGAAGAAATTTTCTTGGAATTTCATCTTTCATGGTTTATGTGGTGTTATCCATTAATTGGAATTGTGACGTGTTTGAAGTTTATGTGGAGATTCAAAAGCTTTCATGAGACTTTGGTTGCAAATTTGTTAATTTATGAATTTCACATCTCTTGCCATTTACTTTGCTGGCTCACAATTGAATGTTGCTTTGCTATTTCATTCATACATGTATAGTGGTTTTAATCGAGAAATTGGATTACTTATACATGTAAATTAGAGGCAAGTTTCTATTTGTTTACTACAATTTCTATTGAGATTACTAACTTTTTTTTTTTTGGTTTGTGTAGCTTTCCAGCAACTTAAGTGCTCACTTCATCTCAGCACCATTTGTTGCTTTTAGTTAATTAACTAAAAGGTCATTTAGTTAGTTGGTTTTGTTATTAAAAATTAATTAGTTTTGCTTAATTTATTTTTTCTAAACTTAATTAATTAATTAAATCAATTTTTAATTAATTAATTAATTAAGCATCCATTTCATATTTCATTTATCTCATTTAGGTTTGATATTTAGTTCTAATCCAATTGACTTTGTTTTCTTATTTCACATGAGACTTCGGTATATTTCTCTGCTATCATGGTTTTGTCTGTTTGTTGGGAATTTCATCTGATACAGGGATTCTTATCCGATGTATTGGGATATATCCGATACTTCAGTTTTATCTGATGCACTTTCTACTTGCGGCTTATTCTATTCTTACTTGATGTTGATTATTGATGCGTGCTTCCGAATACTAATTCGATTGCTTGTTGGTGAAGCTTCCGCGAGGAATTCTTGAGTTTTCGCGCGTATTGAAAAGTCAACGGACCTTTTCCGTTTGGTATTTCTTGAGACCTTTTTACTATCTTGTTCTTGCATTATTTTTAATTAATCTTGACATAAGAAGTATGATAGAGATGCATGACTGGAAGCCCTACTGTAGCAACCTGCCCTAAAAATTAAGATTTTAGAGTCGCCACCTATTCTACCAGGGCGAATAGGAAACCCTACGCAGTTAAGAGATTCGGGGTAAGTTATTATATTCGGGTCAAGGGAAGGTGTTAGGCACCCTTAACCCTTTCCTATGGTTTTGAGTTTAAGGCAAAGGTTTATGGTTAAAATGTTAAGGTTTATAGCTAAGGAAACAAATAGGGAAAAAAGTGAGATTTTGGAGAAGGGGACTCGCCTTGTTGCCAAGTGCCTACGTACCTCCTTATGGAGGATCAGAGTCTACGTAGTTCGGGGCAGGGTTGTACGCCTTAGATTTGATATGAACATATTTGAATGTATTTTGAATTACCTTATCGTAGTTTTGAAATTCGCAGTTTGCAAGGTATTTTGAATTACCTTATCGCAGTTTTGAAAATTCGTAGTTGTGGTTTGATGTGTTTTAAATGGCGTACAACCCTGATTATAGTATGTTCTATTAATCGCGATGATTAATAGATTTAATCAACATAATTAACAGATTGATAAGAGATTGCTAATTATTCTAATCGATAGATTCGATTACCTTGGGGTCCATTTGAGGCCTTAGAGATTCAAACTCCTTTGATAAAATGCAAACCCTAGTTTTGGAAATCCTGGATTAGGAGGAGCTTTGTCTGATAGAACCCTGAGTGCTCTTGGGCAATTGAGGAACCTTTGATTGAATATAAGAGGGAAAATTTTGGGGTATGACAGCTGCCCCTGTTCAATCTTCTTAAACCGGAAGAATCAGATAGGCACGTCTGCCTATCGTGATCTAAAGGTAGAAGATGATTGAACACTAAAGTGCCCTAAAATTTGCATTCGTTGGTGCTAGCCAGGGTAATATGAGGAATAGGCTTAGAGATGCCATTTGCAGGAGATCACAACCAACGGGATGAGATTGTGATAATAATATTTCTTGTTAGCATGAATCCCATCCTGAATTGTAAAATTAGCTTGATGCTATGTTATGATGCATGTAATGTATGATGCAGTGAGTTTCTCAAAATAAATGAGAGCAATATATGTATATGCACTATGAGGTATGAATGATGCATGACTGTTAGTTATGTTAGTTGAAGTATGTTAGTAACTTTGGAAGATAAAAATAATACCCTTGTTTGTTACTGGTGGAGTTTTGAAAAAGATCACTGCCGAGGGACTAACGTGATGAAACCCAATTGAGGAACCCTTTGTAAAACCCTATTGTAAAACCCTTTGTAGATCATTATCGTAAAACCCTTTTGTAAAACCCTTTGTAGTTTTGAAGGAGATCACTGCCGATGGACTAACGTTATGAATAAACTCAATTGAAGAACCCTTTGTGAAACTCTATTGTAAAACCCTTTGTAGATCCTTATCGTAAAACCCTTTTGTAATTTTGTAGGAAATCACTGCCGAGGGACTAACGTGATGAATAAACGTAGCTAGCAATAGCGAGAGTTCGCCGTATGTTGTGTAGAAGATAATTAACTTGCTATAGTGCTAGCAAGCTTTTGCAGTTTGTAAATAACCCACTTACTATAGTTCTAGTAAGTCTTCGCAGTTCGTGTAACCCACTTACTATAGTTATAGTAAGTCTTCGTAGTTATCTTGGATGAGAGAGGGATCACTTGTTATGGTTCTAACAAGCTTACCTGCACCAATAGAAATCACCTGCCATAGTTCTGACAAGCTTACATGCACCAATAGGGATTACTTGCCATGGTTCTGACAAGCTTACCTGCACCAATAGGGATCACTTGCCATGGTTCTGACAAGCTTACTTGCACCAATAGGAATCATTTTCTATAGTTCTAACAAACATACCCGCACCAATAGGGATCACTTGCCATGGTTCTGACAAGCTTACCTGCACCAATAAGAATCATTTGTTATAGTTCTAGCAAACTTATCCGCACCAACAGGAATCGTTTGCTATAATTCTAGTAAACTTACTTGCACCAAAGGAATCATTTGCTATAGTTCTAGCAAACTTACCTGCACCAAAGGAATCATTTGCTATAGTTCTAGCAAAATTACCTGCACCAAAGGAATCATTTGCTATTATTATAGCAAACTTACCTGCACCGAAAGGAATCATTTGCTATGGTTCTATCAAACTTACCTGCACCAAAAGTAATCGTTTGCTATGGTTCTAGCAAACTTACCTGCATAAATTTCTTTGACATATCCGCAGAATTTAGAAATATGAGAGCCAAAGACCTGGCATTGTATATGCTGTCTGTACCAAGTTAGCATGCGAAGCGTAGTGTGTAATGCGTAGCGTGTACATGCCTATGATCCTGACGTTTGTACCATGTAGATGTCTTATGATATTGACTCGAATGCTTATGCTGATGCATATGTACATATGCTAATGCTGATGCAAATCCCATGATTTTATCTCCTTAAGCCCATTGAACCTGTTTAACCCATGTTTGCCCCTATACCACGGCTATGCTTATGCCGACTTGGTAATGTTTATGTATGTGGATAATGCTTATGCTTATGTATATGTTGATTGATTTAACGAGTGGAACGAAATAATGTCTTCTATAAGACTACCTGAAAAGGTTTCTAGAATGGATATGAAAATTTGTCTTAAAGAAGACTAACTGAAAAGGTTCTTAGAAAGGATAAAATTTGTCTTAAAGAAGACTACCTGAAAAGGTTCTTAGAAAAAGACAAGGAATGTCTTAAAGAAGACTACCTGGAAAGGCTGAAAGATGTCTTAAAAAAGACTACCTAAAAAGGTTTTTGGAAAGGACGATGAATGTCTTAGAAAAGACTACCTAGAAAGGTTCTTAGAAAAATAATGTCTTAAAGAAGACTACCTGAAGAGGTTCCTGGAAAGGATGACAATTCGTCTTAAAGAAGACTACCTGAAAAGGTTCCTAGAAAGGATCGTAAGATTTGTCTTAAAGAATACTACCTAAAAAAAGTGTGGTGTAATGTATCAACCAATGTATGTAATGCATGACTTATGTATATTTGCATGATACTCCCATGCTAGGTTGTTGGTAACCAAAGCGTATATAGCTCGCTAATATTGTAAGGTATAAGGATGCCTTTTCCTTTTGTTGTGCGCCTTGCCCCGGTTTTACTTTTTGAATTACTCCACGCCTTTTGACTTTTCGAAATTCTCCACGTCTTTAACCTTTTGCAATTCTTCACACTTTTAACCTCTTGAAATTCTCCACACTTTTAACTTTTTGGAATTCTCCACACCTTTAGCCTTTTTGAGTTGTTCACCCTATAGATCTGGTGTCCACTGCCCCAATATTTGGTTTTGTAGAAAAAGATGCCCCTGATCTCCAAGCCATGAAGGAAGTACCCCGAGAAATAATCTTGTCATACAAATGTGATACATATACTTTGACGTTTATATTGAAGGGTATGCCCTCGATCTCCGGGATATAGAGGGCAATCCATAGTGTTCTACCCATTTGGTTTAAATTCCTCCCATGTTTGACATGCCCCTGATTGTCATTGCTTCGAGATGTGACCCAAGTCGATTAAACCTTAGGATGAATGCCCTTAGTTAACAGGATCTTTGATTGCATGTCCCTGTAATCCTTGAAATTTTGCCCATGTTTAGGAGAACCCTTTGGATGTGATTCCCCCATTCAAGAGTCTTTATTAGAAATGATAGCCCTTGATTAAACCAATTTCGAGATTTCCTTGATGCTAAGTGTATATTCATATATAGCGTTGTACCCTTTGAGAAATAACTCCAATGCAATGCGTATGCAAGTTTTGAAATTGAAGTCCGTTATGAATTAGAACTGGATGATTAGAAATGAATGTTTGAAGAAGCGTAGTGATTAGGAACAGTTTTAACAACCCTAGGAGTCGGTATAACAAAATCCTGCTTAATATGCTTTCGTAGTTAACCTTGCCTCAATTAGGACTTTTAAATGTTGTAACTTGGCCTGGTTCATGGTTCAAGAAACAACGGATATAAGGCTCGAAATTTTATTTACCCCACCCCTTTCTCCTTGATGTTCTCCCAATCCAAAAAATTCTCCTAATCCAAATGAATGTGCTTTGTATGTAAGAGAATCGTTTCAGTTTTGATGTTGAGCAGAAGCCTTAGTAGAGATCCAAGCACCGATGAAAAATGTTGTAGAGATCCAAGCATTGATGGGAAGCTTCGATGATTTAACAGTCACGAGAATATCCTTTGTATTTCACCTTTGTTTTTTTTCTATCCCTTATTTTTTCATGAGCCAATTCCTTTGAAATTGATCCATCGGGATGCCCTAATTTTTGCCTAAGTCATTTTGTTTTCTTTCATGGAATTTTCCATTTTGACTTAGCGGGAGCTTTCCTCCTTTTTTCTTTGAATGCTCCTCTTGAAATATTGATCCTCGGATATTGAATGTTATGACTGCCATGTTGACCTTGTTTTGTAAGCTTCATCTTGATACGCCCTTGATGATGTATTGAGGAAGAAGTTATGAGTATTGTTTTTATTGCTTCCTCATTTTTTTGATGAATGCGAGGAAGAAGATATGCTTAAACCTTTGTTTGATCCTTATGCTTGAACCTTTGCTTCAACCTTTGCTTGACCCTTATGCTTGAAACTTTGCTTCAACCTTTGCTTGCCCCTTTGCTTGAATCCTTGCTTGGATTGACTGATTCTCTTGACAACCAAAATACACCATTGAATTAGTCGAAATCTACCATGCCCCTGGTTGAAATCAAGGTTTATTTGAAAAGTAAAAACAAACTCCAACTCCTGGCTCGAGGGGGTAACGAGGGATTAACATCCTTATATCTCCACTGTTTAGGAATTGAAACAATGTCTGTACATCGTCGGCTCGGTCTTACCTTGAAAGCATACGTTTGACGATGCTGTTAAAAATTTGACTCTTACGAAAATTGAAAATTTACTTCAAGCAAACAGGAGAAAACTAGCTGACTACAAACCAATACCTTAGCAGGACGGTTATGTGCTTGAACAGTTGGGAAACATGCTTCTCTATGAAGAGAGGAGCTACAATATAAAGGTTATGAAGTTCGAATTCCATACACTTTTCAATGCTCTGACAAGTTTTCGACTACATGGCATACAATCTTTTAAATTACTTTACTTGCTGAAATATTTTCTCATGTGAAAGGAAGGTAACATCTTTTTCAATTGTGTATGAATAGATGAACAACGACATATATACGACAAGATCATGTTGGCTATGAACAACCAGAAGGGAAGAGTGTTTTTTTACATGGCTATGGTGGTACCAGTAAAACATACATGTGGAAAACCCTTTCCATATCTTTTAGATCAAAACCTGAAATTGTATTAACCGTTGCTTCCAGCGGCATATCATCTCTATTGTTACCTGGAGGCAGAACTGCTCACTCTAAGTTCAAACTTCTTGTACCAACTTTGGAAAATTCTACTTGTGATATTGACTACGATGTTGATTATGGTGAATTTCTTCGGCAAAGTAAGTTGATTATTTGGGATGAGGCCCCGATGGCAAGTAAATTTTGTTTTGAAGCATTGGATAAAACTTTGAGGGATGTAATGAGTACCTACGACAACTCTGATAAAGTCTTTGGTGGTAAGGTTGTCGTTTTTGGCGGAGATTTGAGACAAATCTTTCCTGTTATCCCTAAAGGGAGTCGCTCAGATATTGTACACTCCACGATCAATGCTTCTTACATTTGGGATTCGGTTAAAGTCTTGACTCTAACAAAAAATATGCGTTTGCAAGGAGGTCACAGTGGTGAGGAGAAATAAGATATTGCTGATTTTTCAAAATGGCTATTGAAATTGGGTGAGGGCAGGATCTCGGAGCCAAATGATGGTTATGCTGACATTGAAATTGCCATTGATATATTAATTCAAGACTTTCATGACCCTATAGTTTCCATAGTGGATAGTACTTATCCTTCTTTCTTGGAAAATTATAAATCATACGAATACCTCAAAAGTCGGGCTACTTTAGCATCAACCATTGAAGTAGTTGATCAAATAAATAATCACATCCTTCAGATGATGTCAGGTATTATATGCATATCAATTTTTTTTCTTAACCATTACATAGCATGCAAAATGTTTTTCCTCCGCCTAATGCTTATTTCTTTCCATAGGAGAATCTAAGGATTACTACAACTCTAATACTATAGACAGGTCTGAAATTCATGACAACGATGTCATTGAGGTCCTCACTCTTGAGTTCCTCAGCTCCTTACGAACTTCTGGATTGTCAAACTATCACATTAAATTAAAGGTTAGATGTCCTATAATGCTTATGTGAAACATTGATCAATCAGAGGATTTGTGCAATGGTACAAGGGTAATTGTAACTAGAATGGCGAGTGACATTCTTGAAGCTCATATTATGGGGGGGAAAGGTCATGGGAAAGTTACATACATCCCTAGGATGGATATGTCACCATCCCAATCACCTTGGCCTTTCAAATTAAGTAGGAGACATTTCTCAATTATTGTATCGTATGCAATGACCATAAACAAATCTCAAGGAAAATTATTGGATTGGATTGGTTTATATATTCCAAAAGATGTCTTTAGTCATGGTCAATTATATGTTGTTATTTTAAGAGTGACAAGTAAAAAAAGGATTAAGATATTAATTCACAATGACAACAACAAACCAAAGACGTCTACTGCAAACGTTGTACACAAAGAACTCTTTACCAACATATAAATGGTACCTATTTTTACAATATCTTCCTCAAATTCTCTATTGGCAATGCAAATCTTTATTACTTATTCTTTATATTGTTTATGTGCTACTATAATTTACTTCAACGTTTTAACATTATTTTGCAGTTCCAACCATGGACATCTGAAACCTCATTTTTTGGTTACAACGTTTGCCCTATTGACATCCACCTCATTTTTTGCCTTTTAAATTTTCATTTTGGGACAACCATGTCAGTCTATCCTTAAGCTTTAGTTTTTCCTTATTTTTGTTGCTGCGAAACTAAGACTAAATTTTGGGTGTACATTTTCTTGTCTACTACATGTACTGTTACTAGTGGATTATTTTTAACTTGTATGTGATGCTATCTTTTAAACACAATTCTTATTAGTATGAACAAATGCTTCTGGTGAACAAATGCTCACTACGCCAAATTTAAGCTGTAGCAGCGCAGCTACTAAAGCGCTTTTAGCAAAAGCGCTCTCGTAGGGCTCGCTAAAAACAAAATTAATAAACAAGGAAAAATGATGCAAAAAAAGCGCTCTGGTAGGGGGAGTTATGAGAGCGCTTTTAAAAAGCGCTCTGGTAGGGGGGGTATGAGAGCGCTTTTAAAAAGCGCTCTGGTAGGGGGGTTATGAAAGCGCTTTTAAAAGCGCTCTTATAGGGTGGGTGCTACGAAAGCGCTTTTGGGATAAAAGCGCTCTGGTAGGGGGTGTTATTAAAGCGCTTTTGAAAAGCGCTCTGGTAGCCCATTTAAAAAATTATATATTTTACAAACACACGCGTTTTGTTTCAGATCTTTCTTCTTCCTTCGTTGCTCCGCCGTCCTCTCTCCGAAACCCTAGCAACCTCCGCCGTTCTTCATCCTTTCAGATCCAAAACACACAAGTTTATGGTGAGTTGAGGTTCGTGTTGTTGCTGAGTTCGGTTTCGATTCTGAATCTACAAACCAAAACCGGGTGAGACCTTTCTGAGTTTATTTCTTATTCTCTCTTCCTCTCTCAAATTTCTGAAGGGTTTGTTTGATTAGGAAAGTGATGAACAAATGTTTGGGTTTGATGAATGTTTGTCTGGTTATGTTTGATGATGATTTGTGAATGGTTTTGTTTCTGATGAATGGTTTGCGTGTATGAGAAAGATGAACAATTAGGGTTTTGGTTAGTGTTTGCGGCTGTGTATTGTGATTGTTGTTGGATGAATATGAACAATGTATTTACAGTTTCTGGAGAGGTTTTTCGAAGATGATGAACAGAATTTTTTTTAGGGTTTTTGGTTGTTGGCTCTACGGCTCTACGGCTGATTTTTTTTAGGGTTTTTGGTTGTTGGCTCAATTGACTTGTTCTTTTATCAAAAACTATTTTTATGTGCATGTGGTTGTTAATTGATTTCTTATAAATTGGTTTCTGTTCTGGTATAGCACTATTTTTATTAACTATTTTGTCTTTTGTTCGGAGATGAGGAAATTTTTGGTTGATAGAGAAAATATTGAGAATGTGAATGTTGTGTAAATAATCACGTTTTTCTATTGTAGGTTGAGCTTCAAACAGTGGATGGACTGGTAAAGGATAGAACACAATGTGCCCCTGCCGATTATGTTCCACAGAATATGAATCAAGTAATGTACCCCGAAGTCTTCTATGGCAGGATCGTTCGGGGTACAGTTATTTGAATCATATTCTGTGACACAATACAACATAGCTCAGGTGACTACTGGTTCTCCACTAAAGCATCAATACAACATAGCTCCAGATAATACAGGAAGCGTACATTGGTTGCATAAGAACTCGGAAGTTGTTTCCCATTTAGTTGTTTTGGTTTAGAAATATGTGAATTGGTTTAGTTGTTTTGGTTTAGAAATATGTATATATGTATTTTGATTTACATTAATGGTATATAATATAATACTTTTTTTGTATATAATCGATATCGATTATAATGGTATATATCGATTTGAAATGATAAATTATAGGTTCATGAAAAAATACTGCCAAAAAATAGTAAATTACAGGTTCTAAAATATTGCTGCCAAAAGTGCAGGTTTAGAAATAATAAAAAGCATAAAAAAAAAAAAAAACGCAACATACGAAAGCGCTTTTGGAAAAGCGCTCTTATAGGGGTGGCTATCAGAGCGCTTTTTCCAGAAAAAGCGCTCTCATAGGGGGGGTATCAGAGCGCTTTTCTTGAAAAAGCGCTCTTAAAGGGGGGGCCTACCAGAGCGCTTTCTGAAGCGCTTTTGTTACCTACGCCAGCGCTGGCTTTCAGTGCTTTTAAGCGCTCTTAAAGCCCAAAATAAGCGTTGTCGTAGCCCTTGTACGGTGTAGTGGCTATTAACAGCAATGACAAATGGCCACTTTTGTTGTATGACTTACAGTATAACATAATAATAAAGTAAATATGTTTATAATCCAATTAACACCAAATTTTAGAACAACTTTTTTTGAACCATGCTATTTCTAAATAATGTTACAAAACCCTGCTTTTTAATTTTTCATACTTAATCCAATATTATTTTTTGTTGTCATTTTCCTATAATTATTGCTAATTATTTTTTCTAATTAATAAATACGGTCTAAAAACATTGCGCATAACATACTAGAACTCGTGCGAATGCACGAGTTTGTTACTAATTCTATTAGGGAATGCATACTTGAGATTTAGTGTTTGCATAATTGAATGTTTATCTTACAATAAGTGGTAGTAACATGTGCTGGTTCATGATCACTTGGAATAGGAATTTCTTAAGTGATGATTTTCGTTTTTGACTCTAAAATGGCATGCTACTTTGACACTACGTTTTGGATTACATTTTAATTTATGGATTATCGGAGGAAGTCCTTAGGAGAATTTGGCATTTGATGAGTAATAAATTTGCCATGAGCTTTCTATATCAAGCGAAATGCACATCAGGTGGAATAAGTGAAGTTGGTTGCTGAATTTTGTGATTGGATTATGGTGTTGAATATGTGTGACCCAAATTTGGTCTTGATTGAATATCATTGAATGTGGCCTATCAATTTCATTTTCTCTTTTGATTTGAACCTATTTGAGATGTAATTCTTCTGCGTTCTCGCGTAATGTGTGTTGCTGCCCGGATGTCTTTGAGACGTTAAGAAACTACGTTTTAATTGTTGTTTTGCTCACTTTTGAGCATGCCATGAGATTATTGTTAATTAATTTTGTTTTGATGTCTAGAATGAATTTTGGAAATGGTGAAAACCGGTTTAGCATCTTTGGTTCATAAGCTTTAATTTCGCTTACACATCCATGAGAATCACTCTATTTTGAGTACTTGATATTTGTGATGATTTAGTTTTTAGTGATTGGAATTTCATCTTTCATGGTTTATGTGGTGTTATCCATTTATTGGAATTGTGATGTGTTTGAAGTTTATGTTGAGATTCAAAAGCTTTCATGAGACTTTGGTGCTATCATATCTCTTGTCATTTCCTATGTTGAAATTCCTACCAAGAATATAGAATTATGGTTTCAACGATAAAAGATAAAGACATTAAAAATAAGCTAAAAAAATAGAGATAAAAATAACTTTTGATTTCTTTGATTCCCTTAATTGTGTCAAAGACACTACATATATAGTACTTCTAATGGATAAATAACTAAAAGCCCAAAAGCTATTAAAAGCCTAAAATATCTTAAGAATATTCTAGAAAACATATAAATATAAAATACTCTTAATACATCAAAATACTAATAAAACTAATAACATATTATTCTATTAAGCTTCTTATCATTGTCGCCGAGTTCACTTGAACCTTGTCCTCAAGGTTCTAAAAATATAATTGGAATAGAATTCAACTTAATAGTCCAATTAATGAGCCAAAATAATATATGAGTGAAGAATTTGGGCTGAATTTTATTTTAGTTAAAAATTATGCTAAGTTTTCATTATGAAAATTGAAAACAAAAACATAGGACATGGGAGGTGGTGGTATTGAAGTGGTGGGGCCAATTTGAGATAGGGTGGTGAGAGAATTGGTTCGAAAGAATTTAAAGAGGCTAACAGATAACTTTTTAGATATTGGGTGGAGTTTTGAGGGGAGAATCGCGGGTACAGCATACTGTGGTAAAAAAGAGTTTTGACACAGATTTTAAGGCTATTGGTTTTTTTTTAGTAAACAAGATATAATATAACCGGAGAACTAAGGGTTCTCCAACCTGTTTACAAAAGGAACGGCCAAACGCCAATACACAGAAATTACAACCCAAATATAATTACGATAAGAACCTTAGAGGTTCTTTAACAAAATCGTAATAGGAATAATTGGAGTAAGTAATTTCTCCGCAAAAAGACCACCTCCAAGCCAAGATTTTTATGTTCCAAGCTAAATCATCAAAATT
The DNA here is from genome assembly GCF_029867415.1 of Vicia villosa. NCBI lineage: Eukaryota > Viridiplantae > Streptophyta > Magnoliopsida > Fabales > Fabaceae > Vicia > Vicia villosa. Next base: position 87,854 of record NW_026706238.1, read on the forward strand.
CCAAACCTCTTCCCTAAAACAAACCCCATTCCTACCTAACCAAATAGCCCACGTCGTTGCCAACCATATAATATCTACTTTCTTTACATCTACCTTCTTTGATATACAAAAAGAGTGTCAATCCATAAAACTCGACAAGCTCTCTTTTTCCTCTATCCCGCTCTTACCAATCCACCCCGCTATATTCCTCCAAATATTCTTTACAAAAGAACAAGCAAAAAAAGAATGATCTCTACCTTCCAAATCCCTCTTACAAAAAGAACACTTTAAGTTATCAAGAGAGAACGAGATACCTCGAAGCTTCAAGAGGTCTTTTGTTGGAAGCCTATTAGCAAGAAGCCTCCACGCAAAAGCTTTAATCTTGAACGGAACGTTCGACTTCCAAACCAACCCCTTCGCCTCATGAAATCTACAAAGAGGGCCAAACGGCACACGCTTGCTAGCATACTCCGCATAATACGAAGTAACCGAAAAACCTTCGCCGCTATTGAGACTCCACTCCACTCCGTCCTTGTCCTCCCCGAAAGCCACCAACAAATTCCTTAGATCCCCCCATTCGGCCAAAATAGCACCATTAGACAACAAGTGCTCCGCTATACCAAGATCCCCCCACAACCATTTACCGTCCACCCAACCACCCATCGCGGCTACCGCCACCCCTTTCAACGCCGATGCCTCAAAAAGGGCCGGAAACTCAACCTTCAAAACCATCCCGTCCAACCAAACCACCTCCCAAAAAGAGGTTCGAAACCCATTATGGATTGAAAACCTACACAAAGAAACAAACAGGTTAAGAAAAAAATCGGTCCCAATTTTCAACATATCCTTCCACCAAAAGGATGCCCTCCTAACAACTTTGACATCAACCACCCCTCCCAACAACTTCACCGAAAGATCACCATAACGAGCTTTTAAGATTTTGAAACAAAGAGAATCCGCCCCTTGAATGATCTTCCACCTCCACTTGCTCAAAAGGGCCACATTAAAATCCTTAATATTTTTCACTCCTAATACCCCCTTCTCAAAAGGTAGAGTTACATCATTCCATCTAAACCAATGTATACACCTCTTCTCATTCTCTCCTCCCCAAAGAAAATTACTTTGAATTTTCGTTATCTCCTTCACCACCTTTTTAGGCATCATGTAGAAAGACATAGTAAAAACGGTTAGAGAACTGAAAACGGACTTCAATAACGTTATTCTACCCCCTATATTGAGGAACCTATTTTTCCATCCTACCAACCGATTTTTCATCTTTGAAATAAGCGGACTCCACGTCTCATATTTTCTCGGATTAAATCCCACCGGTATTCCAAGAAAGAAAATGTTACTCTCTTCGACCTTACAAGCAAGAGAGTTAGAAGCGGCCTCCAAGAAACCTCTACCCACATTGATGCCAATCAACTTGCTTTTGTTATAGTTAATGCCCAACCCCGACACTAGCTCAAAAGCCTTAAGTGTTAGAACAAGATTTGTTCTTATCAATTATCTTAGTTTTGATGATAACAATAATATGAATTTTGCTTAAGATAATATGGTACTCTAATCCAATGCAATTTCCCTTTCAGGAAATATATAAAGAGTACGCATAATTCAGCGCTCAGAAGTTGTATCTCAAATGGTTCAGCATGCAACATCAGAACATGGTCTGGCAAGACATCAGAAGATGGTCGAAGCAGAATCAGAACATGGGTCTATGAAAGCATCAGAAGAACATGAGATCAGAAGCACTGAAGATCAGAAGATGGTATCACGCTCAGAAGCACTTCAAGATCAGAAGATGCTATGCACCAAGCTGTTTGACTCTGATGATATTCAAACGTCGTATTCACAAACATCAGATCAGAAGGAAGTACACGTGGCAGACTACGCTGACTGACAAAAGGAACGTTAAAGCTACTAAAGGCTACGTCAGTAGACACAGCGTGAACAAGGCTCGAGGTAGTTGACAAAAGCGTATAACATTAAATGCAAAGCTGTACGGAACACGCAAAGCATTAAATGCATTCAACGGTCATCTTCTCAACGCCTATAAATATGAAGTTCTGATGAGAAGCAAGGTTAACGATTCTGCACCAATACAATTCAAATTAACTTGCTGAAACTCTGTTCAAATCTAAACTCAGAATCTTCATCTTCATCAAAGCTCACTACATTGCTGTTGTAATATTTTAGTGAGATTAAGCTTAAACTGTAAGAGAAATATCACAGTTGTGATTATCGCTTTTAAGAAGCATTTGTAAACTCTTGAATTGATTACATTAAGTTGTAAGGAACTAGAGTGATCGGTTGATCAGTATACTCTAGGAAGTCTTAGCAGTTGGCTGAGCAGGAAGTCTTGGCAGTTGGCTGAGCAGAAAGTCTTAGGAGTGAACTAAGCCTAGAGTGATCGTGTTGATCAGTAGACTCTAGAAAAAGTCTTAGGAGTGAACTAAGCAGTTGTTCCTGGAGTGATCAGGTTGTGATCAGAAGACTCTGGAAGACTTAGTTGCGGCTAAGTGGAAAACCATTGTAATCCGTGCGATTAGTGGATTAAATCCTCAGTTGAGGTAAATCATCTCTGCGGGGGTGGACTGGAGTAGCTTCGTTAACAGCGAACCAGGATAAAAATAATTGTGCAATTTATTTTTATCGCCCAAGTTTTTAAAGTCACACTTATTCAATCCCCCCCTTTCTAAGTGTTTTTCTATCCTTCAATTGGCATCAGAGCGCCGGTTCTAAGGTGCAAGCACTTAACCGTGTTTAGAAAAGATTCAGGAAGAGAAAAACACTTCATTTAAAAGATGGTTGATGAAAGTGAAAGGACTACACCTACACCTGCATCTACATCTGGCTCTGCTGAGCAATACAACGGTAACAATGGTTATACTAGACCGCCGGTATTTGATGGTGAAAACTTTGAATACTGGAAAGATAAACTGGAAAGTTACTTTCTGGGTCTAGATGGTGATCTATGGGATCTTCTGATGGATGGTTACAAACATCCTGTAAATGCCAGAGGCGTGAAGCTGTCAAGGCAAGAAATGAATGATGATCAAAAGAAGCTTTTCAGGAATCATCATAAATGTAGAACTGTTTTGCTGAATGCTATCTCTCATGCTGAGTATGAGAAAATATCTAACAGGGAAACGGCCTATGACATATATGAGTCCTTGAAAATGACTCATGAAGGAAATGCTCAAGTCAAGGAGACCAAAGCTCTAGCCTTAATCCAAAAGTATGAAGCCTTCAAGATGGAGGATGATGAAGACATTGAAAAGATGTTTTCGAGATTTCAAACTCTTACTGCTGGATTGAGAGTTCTTGACAAGGGATACACCAAGGCGGATCATGTAAAGAAGATCATCAGAAGCTTACCCAGAAGATGGGGTCCTATGGTAACTGCATTCAAGATTGCAAAGAATCTGAATGAAGTTTCTCTGGAAGAGCTTATCAGTGCCTTGAGAAGTCATGAGATTGAGCTGGACGCAAATGAGCCTCAAAAGAAAGGTAAGTCTATTGCATTAAAATCCAATATCAAGAAATGCACTAACGCTTTTCAGGCCAAAGAAGAAGATCCTGAAGAATCAGAATCTGAAGAAGAAGATGAACTGTCCATGATTTCCAGAAGGGTAAATCAACTCTGGAAGAGCAAGCAAAGGAAGTTCAGAGGCTTCAGAAGTTCAAGGAAATTTGAACGTGGAGAATCTTCTGATGAAAGAAGATTTGACAAGAAGAAGGTCATGTGCTATGAATGCAATGAGCCTGGACACTACAAGAATGAATGTCCAAATCTTCAGAAGGAAAGTCCCAAGAAGAAGTTTCATAAGAAGAAAGGTCTTATGGCAACCTGGGATGAGTCAGAAGATGATTCAGAAGATGAGCAGGCCAACTGTGCGCTGATGGCGACAGAAGATGATGGATCAGAATCTACATCAGAATCAGATTCTGAAGAGGTATTTTCTGAACTTACTAGAGATGAGTTAGTTTCCGGATTAACTGAACTTCTGGAATCCAAGTCTCAGATTTGTATTAAATACAAAAAGCTGAAAAAGCTATTTGAATTTGAAACAAAGAGGCTTGAATTGGAAAATTCTGAATTGAAAGACAAACTTTTAAAATTATCCAATGATGTTGGATCTCCTTCTAATTCAGAAAAATCCATTCCCAGTCTAAATCATATTCTGAAAGAATATGATTTAAGTTTCAGGAAGTTCTTATCTAGAAGTATTGGCAGAAGTCAGCTAGCTTCTATGATATATGCTGTGTCTGGAAACAAAAGAGTTGGCATTGGTTATGAGGGTGAAACTCCATACAAACTTGAACCTGTTGATGAAATGAAACTCACATACAAGCCATTGTATGATCAGTTCAAGTATGGCCACTCTCATGATATTAGGCACACTTCACATGCACAAAGTTTTCACATTACACACACTAAGAAGCATGTGACACAACCTAGGAAATATCATGAAACTCATATTAAAAATTATCATGCTGTTCCTCCTATTGCTTACAATGCTAAATCCAAGTTCAAACAGAACTTGAGAAAATCTAACAAGAAAGGACCCAAGAAGATGTGGGTACCAAAGAAAAAGATTATTTCTTTTGCAGATTCTCTTGATAACAAAGAAGACAACATTCAACATTACATGACACCTGGATTCAAGTTGGTCTCAACACTTGAAGGGAAGAAAGATTGTCTTTCAAGTTCTGGTTCTTAAATCTGTTGAAGAAACTATGTTTGTAGGAATTCAGTATAGAAAGTTTATTAGTCTTGGAACCATCTGTTTTGTTTGTCTCTAAAGCATTGATGTTTCCTTCTTGATTATTCTGATTGCTCTAAATGCTACAGAATATACAACATTGAAACACTGATTGTGGACAAATCAATAAACATCTGTTTTGATGATAAACTTGTTTCTGATGAAACAAAGAGCTTAAGAATTTCTGCAGATACAGTTTTGACTTATCAGAAGCTGCAGAACAATGAAGTAAACCTCCAGAAGCTGTGTACATCAGAAGTGATGGATCAGAAGATCATTCAGACTTATATCAGCACACTTCAGAAGGAGTATTTCCAGAAGAGAAATTAGATCATTTCAGAAGCAGTAATCAGAATTTGAAGGCGTAAAATCTCTCTGATACTTACAGCTGTCATCTATTATCTGATGATGAACACGTGTCTGTACGGCTTGTACAAAGCGTGCAGTTGAAAAGACGCCGACCTAGGTAACTGTATTAAATCATTTCATTTACTGTGTTCTCTCTCTCCTAATGTCATTTCTCATTAAATGCATAATGATTTCTTTTTAAATCTTTTAAATAACCCGCTTCATTTTCATTCCCACTTTTTCTCTCCTTCTCTCTCTTTTGTGCATTCACCTAGTTGCATCCCTCTTCAAACCCTAGTTCTTGATTTGATCTGAAAGCATTATCATAATGAATCCATCTTCTCGTTCATCAATCTCTAAAGAAAGAATCACTTCCACACAGAACCGTTTAAGCAAAAATGATGCTCCATTGAAAACTTGCTTAATACCTACGAAAGAACTGGAAGTTCTTTGTGAATCGGCTGTGGATATCAACAACCTCAAAGCAAATGGCTTTCAGTGTGATGCAAGAATCTTTGAGCAAGGATGGTCTAAATATCTTGATAGATTGGTTGGTCCAATTTATCCTGAACTGGTAAAGGAGTTTTGGGTACATGCAACAGTTACTCCAACTGCCATTCTTTCCTTCGTGCTAGGGCATGAAGTGATCATCACTGAAAAACTCATCAGAAAGCTGTACAGTCTCAATGATGAAGAAGGTTGGGCCGAGTTTCAACCACATACAGTTGACTGGGCTCTAGTTGGAAAACAAATCTCTACAGCCGTTGGAGTTGATTCTCACTTCACAGGCAACTTAAAGCCTTTTTATAAAGTATGGGCTGAGATTATTCTGGGTTCTCTTCACCATAGAAAAAAGATGCGCTGCTCCTCCTACATCAGTCCAACTCACAAGTATACTCTCTCCTGCATTGGCAAAAAGATAGAGATCAACATCTCCCATATTCTATTTGAGAATCTGAAAACCTCTATCTTTGAGTCAAGAGAAGATGAAAGGGCGAAGTATCCTCATATTCCAAGAACAACCATTCCTTTCGGAAGGATGATTTCAGACATTCTGATTGAAAGCAAAGTGGTGGACTCCATCAGAAATCGTAATGCCTCGCATTTTCTTGGAGTAACTCAAGGTCCCATCTTCAATGGTGTTGATCTGTTCGGACTGGAAGTCATTAAGAATGTACCTGTTATGTGCACGAGCTTTCCTGACATTCTGACTAGAAGAATTGCTGTTGAAGGGTTCATCTCTCTGTTTCATAAAGAACTTGATCAAGTTGTCAAGTTTTACTTGGAAGATTGCGTGAGGAAGCAATCAGATGTTGATCCTGCTTGGATCCGTGGCAGAGTACTTCCGTCTAAAGAGGATATTCTGAAGACGGATAAGAAGGAACGACAGGCAAGGTTAAAAAGAAAGGCTGAAGAAGATGAGGCTGAAAGAGCCAAGAAGTTGAGGGTCACCTATGATCCTGACAAGGTGGACTCTAAAGAACGAAGAGATAAAAGAATCAGAGATTCCTTTCGCAGAACCAGATCTTCCTCTTCTTCTTCTGTACAAATCTCCAGAAATGTCCTTACTTCACCTCCTTCTGTCCCTAAACCATCTTTCCAATCACCTCCATCTGAACCAAAAGTAAACTTCACTTTACAAAATCCTTCTCCATCATCCTTCTCCTCTCCCATTCTAAACCCCACACCGTTGAGCATTCTTCCTCCATCACCGCATTTCCCCTCACCAATTCCCTTTACAAATACTCCACCCTCTCCTCAATCCATCCCATCTGATACTCCAACCTCATCAATCATTCTCTCAGATATCCCCTCTTCCTCAACCACCGCACCTCCACCTTCTATATCCCATCCATTACCTACCAGAAAATCACAACCCTACTGTCTTCTCTATCCTGACTACAAATTCACCTTCAATCCGCCTGAACCTGAACCTTCTACATACCTGGAACTCTTCAGACATGAGGTGATTAGCAGTCTAGACCTTCTGAAGGATGCATTCCTAAATGGTCTGGATGATGTTTCTACAAGAAATCTCTGGAGAAGATTTCGCAAGGATTTTCAAGTAGAAGCAATGGGAGTTCAGAAAAGACTAGTGGCTGCTGCCCCTGGTTACCCTGGTTACCTTCTGGAGGAAGATAATGGTATATACTATCATCCTCTCAGAAATTGTGTTGCTGCTGAGGAGAAGCCCTTTGTGGATGAGATGGCACAGTTGAGACTGGCTGCTGCAATGGAAGCAAACCCATGCAGGGACATGGTTATCTGGATTCCTGAGTATCCTGTTCTGCTTGGAGACTTCAAGACCTTATTTGACTTTCTGAGGGAAAACCCTTCTAAGAAAGACCCTAGCTTGGTCATTCCAGAAGTGGTTGACCCACCAGTAGTTGAAGGTCCTTCTGCTCCCAGGAATCTAGCTGCCATTCTTCAGGCACTTGAGAATGGAGACTCTGAAATTCCTGCTGCAGAATATGGAGATGTTTCTATGCAAGAAGCAGATGCTGAAGATCATGTTGCTAAATCAGACCCTGTTGAGGATATCCCAGCAAATGATACTTCTATGGAAGCTGCAGATCAAGTTGTCATTCCTGTGGTTGAAAGCTGTGAAGCTTCTTCTGATGAACCTTCTCGTCTTGCAAGGACTCTAGAAGCGATTCAGAGGAGACAGGATGAGCAAAGCTCACTCAATGAGAAGTATGATGCTTTCATTGAGAGGCAAGAAGGACACAACAACGATGTTAAACAGATGCTGGCCAAGATCTTGTCAAGACTAGGGCCATCTTAGATTGAGTCTATGTTGTTTCTTTCTTTTCTTTGCATCTGTTCTGTTTCTGTGCATCTGATCTTTTCATTTTGAACTTTTGTACCCATTGTTTGAACCTTAATGAAATCATCTTCTTCCTCCATATGTTCTGTTTTAAACATCTGAATCTTTTTAAATATTCTTTTTGATGTTATGACAAAAAGGGGGAGAAAGATAAATGATAAATGATTTGATTAAATCTATCAGTTGCTGGGTAAAGGCTTGCTGGGTAAAGGCTCCCACACATTCACTAACAAGAACTGCAAGTTCTATATGGTTTAAGTGTTTTGCAGGTACAGAGAAGTGAAGAAAATCTTCAAAGCAAACACTAGAAGCAAAACCATGGAAACTGAAGCAAGCTGAGTGCTATCAAGCTTCAGAGATCAGAAGCAAGAAAGAAGAATGAATCAGAAGCACTAATAATAGAATTTGAATATCATTGTCTATCCTGTTCTGACAAAATTCTATTTGCTTTGATACATATAATGTTATGGCTCTGATACATTATTTGCTCTGATACACGTTTTTAGCCTAAATACTCTGATACATTTGGCTCTGATACATATCATGTATTTGAATATACATTTTATGTTCTAACTCGTTCATGCTGACTTTTGTCGTTTAGATTTTGTTCTGTAACATTTCAGGATGTAGAGATGCTCTGATGAAGCTCTGGTACATTCAACAATGTTCTGATACAAATCTAGCATGAAGTGATGTTGGTAGACATTCAAAGTTCTGAAGCTATCCGAGGGAAGCAGAAATCAGAAGATGTGAATGCTCCAAAAGTTCCAGAAATTCAAGTTCTGAAGCTGTCCTGAATGGAAGCAGAAGTCAGAAGCTGTGAATGTTCTGAAGATCAAAGAAATTCAAGTTCTGAAGCTGTCCTGAATGGAAGCAGAAGTCAGAAGCTGTGAATGTTCTGAAGATCTAAAGAAATTCAAGTTCTGAAGCTGTCCAATGGAAGCAGAAGTCAGAAGCTATGAATTCTCTGAAGGCAGAAGCTTATATGATCGTCTCTACCGAAATAATCAGGGAAGTCTTTTATCAAAGTTCTTCGAGTATTTATTTCAGGGGGAGATTATTTATCTCAGGGGGAGATTGTTAATCTCAGGGGGAGACATATTCATATGCTTATGCTATAGCTGTGTAATTTGTCTTTTGCCGTCTACTCTTTCTGATCGCAAATTCATATCATTTATATATGTTTTTGTCATCATCAAAAAGGGGGAGATTGTTAGAACAAGATTTGTTCTTATCAATTATCTTAGTTTTGATGATAACAATAATATGAATTTTGCTTAAGATAATATGGTACTCTAATCCAATGCAATTTCCCTTTCAGGAAATATATAAAGAGTACGCATAATTCAGCGCTCAGAAGTTGTATCTCAAATGGTTCAGCATGCAACATCAGAACATGGTCTGGCAAGACATCAGAAGATGGTCGAAGCAGAATCAGAACATGGGTCTATGAAAGCATCAGAAGAACATGAGATCAGAAGCACTGAAGATCAGAAGATGGTATCACGCTCAGAAGCACTTCAAGATCAGAAGATGCTATGCACCAAGCTGTTTGACTCTGATGATATTCAAACGTCGTATTCACAAACATCAGATCAGAAGGAAGTACACGTGGCAGACTACGCTGACTAACAAAAGGAACGTTAAAGCTACTAAAGGCTACGTCAGTAGACACAGCGTGAACAAGGCTCGAGGTAGTTGACAAAAGCGTATAACATTAAATGCAAAGCTGTACGGAACACGCAAAGCATTAAATGCATTCAACGGTCATCTTCTCAACGCCTATAAATATGAAGTTCTGATGAGAAGCAAGGTTAACGATTCTGCACCAATACAATTCAAATTAACTTGCTGAAACTCTGTTCAAATCTAAACTCAGAATCTTCATCTTCATCAAAGCTCACTACATTGCTGTTGTAATATTTTAGTGAGATTAAGCTTAAACTGTAAGAGAAATATCACAGTTGTGATTATCGCTTTTAAGAAGCATTTGTAAACTCTTGAATTGATTACATTAAGTTGTAAGGAACTAGAGTGATCGGTTGATCAGTATACTCTAGGAAGTCTTAGTAGTTGGCTGAGCAGGAAGTCTTGGCAGTTGGCTGAGCAGAAAGTCTTAGGAGTGAACTAAGCCTAGAGTGATCGTGTTGATCAGTAGACTCTAGAAAAAGTCTTAGGAGTGAACTAAGCAGTTGTTCCTGGAGTGATCAGGTTGTGATCAGAAGACTCTGGAAGACTTAGTTGCGGCTAAGTGGAAAACCATTGTAATCCGTGCGATTAGTGGATTAAATCCTCAGTTGAGGTAAATCATCTCTGCGGGGGTGGACTGGAGTAGCTTCGTTAACAGCGAACCAGGATAAAAATAATTGTGCAATTTATTTTTATCGCCCAAGTTTTTAAAGTCACACTTATTCAATCCCCCCCTTTCTAAGTGTTTTTCTATCCTTCATTAAGCACCACTTTAATTGCCCAAACTTGTTTCCAAGTCCTTTTTTCAACCAATAAAGTGTCATCCGCAAATTGGAGAATGTCCAATTCACAACTTATTTGAAAAGAAAAGCTCTCAAATTCACCCATCTCCATAGATTTTCTAACCAATCCCGCAAGACCTTCCGCTACCAACACGAAAAGAAAAGGCGAAAGGGGATCACCTTGTCTTAAACCTTTGCCCACCTCAAAATCGGTAGTAGGACTACCATTAACAAGAACTGACATGTTGCTCTTAAAAATCAATTTTTCCATCCAACCTCTCCATTTAACCCCAAATCCCATTCTCCTAAAAAGATACCTTAAAAGGTTCCAACTCACATTATCGTATGCCTTTTCAAAATCCACCTTAAATAACAAACAATCTTTTTTAGTTTTCCTTGCGTAATCCACCACTTCATTTGCAACAAGCACTCCTTCAAGCATTTGTCTCCCCGGAACAAAGGCACTTTGACACGAAGAGACCAAGGAACCAATAATCTTCTTTAATCTTCCCGCCAACAATTTTTCCACCACTTTGTACATACACCCCACCAAACAAATAGGCCTATAGTCATTCAAAGAAATAGGATTATGAGATTTAGGGATCAACGAGATGAAAGAGGATGTTACCGCCTTTGAAAGAGAGCCCCCATTGTAGAAACTCTAAAAAAAACGAACAAAATCTTCTTTAAGAAAAGACCAACATTTCTTGATAAAAAGGAAGGAATAACCATCCGGACCCGGACTCTTAGAACCTCCACAATTCCAAATGGCCTCCTTTATCTCACCTTCTAAAAACGGACTTTCAAGAGCCGCTAACTCCACTTCCCCAACTAAGTTGAAAGGAATTCCTTCCAATAATGGTCTATGATCATCCATTTCCTTAAATTTATTGTGAAAATGATTCGCAACCTCATCTTTTATCTCTTCCACCGATTCAATCAAACGGCCCGAAACAAGAATGGGACCAATATGATTCACTCTCCATCTATCTTTCATCACCTTATGAAACAAGCCACTATTAGCATCTCCCTACTTTAACCATTTCAATCTCGATTTTTGAATAAGCATATTCTCTTTAATCCTCAAGTTCCTCCAAAAACTATAAGTTGCTTCCCCTATCTTCTCCACCACATCGTTCAACGGAATGTCATTCACCTCCTCCAACTTTTCATCGCAAAGATTAATGTCCCTCACTCCTTCCTCCACCTCCAAGTCAAACCTCCCAAAAACCTCGAAATTCCACTTCTTTAAAATGGGTTTAAGAAGTTTCAACTTCTCTTTTAGAACATAGTCTCCCCTCCCCTCCACCTCAAGGCTTTTCCACTCCTTTTCGACGAACGGATAGAAAGAGTCCAAAGAAAACCATTCATTATTAAATTTAAATGGTTTCGGACCACAATCAATTTTGTCCACAACCAACCAAATAGGACAATGGTCCGAAATGTCTCTCGAGCCAATGAATTGTCCGACCATTCCCCATCTACTCACCACCTCATCCGATAAAAGGAACTGGTCGATTCTACTCATGGACTTACCATCTCCACTATACCACGAGAATTTCTTACCCTTACGAGGAACGTCCACCAAATAGATTTTTGAATAAATTCGGCAAAAAGATCCACCTCATTAAGATTTACCACCGCGGCCCGCCCCTCCCTTTCTCTACGGTTTTTGATCGCGTTGAAATCCCCTCCTATGATCCATTCCCCGTCCTTAAATTTCTCCTTCAAAGACAACAAATCCTCCCATAATTTTGTCTTCTTCTCGAGGACACACGAAGAGTACACGTTTACAATGTAGTACCACAAATTGTCCCTATTAACTTTGATACCCAAGTAACCTTCCCCTTTGAAACTATTCACCACCTCCACATTGCCAACCCTCCAAAGAATGAGCATACCCCCGATAAACCATTCGAATTAGAAAATGAAAACCCTATGTCCGTTCCACTCCAAAAGCTCTTGCCAAAGGAATCCGTGAAATCTTTAATTTTTGTTTCTTGTAACAAAAAGATGTCCGCTTTCCCCTTATTAATGATAGAACTAACCCTCCTTCTCTTTAAAACACTACATCCTCCCCTAATGTTCAAAGAGCCTATAATCATTTCAAACTCTTTGGAGACTCCTTCCTATCTAATGTTCGTACTCCGCTATAATTCTCAAGTTTCTCAATCCTACTTGACAAATTATCCTTTCCCTCCGCCTCCGCAACACCCAAAGCAACAATAGCTGCCCAAAGCTTTTCCCCCACATCCCCTTTAAGGAACTCCCATTGTCTACTGTTACTCCTCCGAATATCCGATTCCTCCCTATGAACACCGTAAACTTCCGAACTGTCTCCTCCAAAAGAATGGATAGAGTCCGAAACAAAACATGGAGCAATATGGACATGCATCCCTTTCTTCCTCACCTTCTTAACAACAACATTATTCCTCTTTCCTTTAGAATTCAAGACAGCACCCTTACTGCCTCCATCAGCCACTGATTCACCTTTCATCACACCAACATCTAACAAACTTTTATATTTCACTTTCTTGGATTTGAAATTACTCCCGGCCACCCCAAAAGAACAAGGTAACAAACGTCATGCACTATCCACAGTAGCAAACTGTGAAACCCGCTCCTCACCATCTCCCAACACTTTCTGCCTCCTACCAAAATCAACACTGCCATTGTCCTTCAGAGAGAAAAGCTCCGAATCAAAAGGACCCGTGTTCCTGCTCACACCATTCCCTGCCATCCTATCCGCATCCGAACCATTAACCTCCTTCAAGACCGTTTCAAACAGCGGCATAGCAGAAGAAACCGATATAGGAGTATTCTCTAATGGAATGTTCACAGACCCAATCATCGAATTACCACCAGACGAGACCTCATTAACAGATGGAGAGACACTATTTGGAACAACAACCGGCCTAATCACAGGATCTAAGGGGCTGCAATTCAAGTTAACAGCCCTTTCTAAAACACCCTCGTCATCTAACAAGTTTTCAGACCAAACATCTTCGGATTCCGAAGAATCAGAAGCAGAAGATTGAGATTTCTGCGTACCTGAAGAATTTCGCATTGATCCAATGGCATCCTCCCTTAGAAGAAGCGTAACTTCCTTCCCGTCAATCTGCACGACCATTAATTTCTTCAGCTCGTGAGATAACTTCACTCTCGCCATAAACCTTGCCGTGTCGAAGTTAGTCCCTGCCGCCGTAGATTCATCCATGCAAATAAACTCTCCCATCTAATTAGCCAGCTTAACGAAGAAGTCCACATACCAAGCATGCAACAGAACACCGTAAACACTAACCCAAATCACCCTACCGTCATCAATGTCTTTCTCTTTCCACCTTTTGACCTCCGCAAACCATTGTTTCCACCATGTTTCTCTATCCCCAACTAAGTCCTCAATCACTCCCTCCTCCTCCTCTTCTAATAAACACATATTGCCTCCCATAGGAGTCACCTTGATATCAAAGAATCGCTCCATCAGAAAGTGAGACTGGATGTTGTATGTCGAACCCGGAATCGTCACCACCCCCACGTAATCTTTCTCCAACCTCTCCCTGTTATCTGGCAGAGAGTTAAAGCTGATCTCGAAATTATTAACCACCTTCTCACGGCCCTTTCCTACCCCTTCATTCAAAACCTCCACAAATCGTCTCTTCTGAGACCCACCAATGACCCCTTGCGGCACCCCCACCACCGGCCGTTGATGCTGCACCGCTTTGCCTTGCCTCTGAAAAGCCTTGGGTTCCATGAAAGAAATCTTCCTCGCACTAGATCGATCAAATATCGGAAGATTGGCATGAATTTTCTTCCCTAGAATCATTACATTTCGCAACGAACCACCAGCATTCTACCATCCTCGACATCTTCGAACCTGACAAAGCCAAATTTCTTCCCCAAATTGTTCTTCCTCGGCGAAATTGCTACCTCCACCACATTCCCCAAGCACCCGAAAACCTCATAGAAGGATTTTGCTGTGTAAGAATCTGGAAACTCGGAGAAGAAAATTGATGTAACCTCAGCGTTCTTGTTCTTGCAAATGCCTCCGCCCCACGGGAATACGTCCCACCGCGGGCCTAAAGCCTTAAATGGTCTCCTTCTGTAAACTTCCCACTCGCCACCGTGCTGCCGCGACACTCCAGCCATCGGAATAGGATTGAAAAGTGGATTGAAAAGTGGTAGAGATGAAATACCACAAAATGGGTTTCGCCTGTGGTGAGCAAAGAGCAGGAGATGGAGTCGGAAATATCATCAAAAGTGACGCTGGAGTTGTTGATGGAGATGCCCTTAAAGCTCTTGTCGGAGAAGACGTCGGAGTTATCGCCGGAAGTGATGCCGAAATCTTCGTCAGAAATGTTGCCGGACCTGAGTTGTGTGAGTCTGAAATTTTGTTGTTTTCTTCATTTTCTGGCTGATCGGTTGAAGTTTGTTTAATAAAATATTTTTCCTTCAAATTTTTGTGTTCATCAGAACTTTCTTGAGACTTTTTTTAAATCTTTGCTTGATAGAAAGAATAGAGGCTTGATATTTCTCTTCAATATCTTTCTTGTTATTGAGGTATTTTTCTTGTGCTAGAGATATTTTCTGAAGATATTCTTGAAAAAGTTCTTGAACTAAATCTGTGGACAGGTGAGTTTGATGGGAAATGGTGTAGGATGGATGTAAATGAGGTGAAATGGAAGTTGTTGCTTGTTGATGGTAATATTTGTGGTGGTCTTTTGGAAAAACGTTAGAATGATGAGGTGTTTACTCTGATAGCTCTGTTGTGGATTGGTAGGGAGGAATAAAAGAAGTTGAAATATTTTGGTGGTAGAATGGTATGTAATAGTCATATGTAGGTTGTAGATGTGGTGTGTATCCATGATTATAGGATAAATTTTGAGATGGAGTTACAAGAGAAATGTTTGTGGAATAGGATGGAAATGAAGGAGTAACAGTGGTGATGTTGGGATGATATGGATAAAAATGAGCAGTGAAAGATGGGGAAAATGGATATGTCATAGGAGGTTTTGGTGTTCAAGAATGAAAGCACCAATTGATAGGAAGAAATTCCTACCAAGAATATATAATTAGGGTTTCAATAATAAAAGATAAAGACATTAAAAATAAGCTAAGAAAATAGAGATAAAAATAACTTTTGATTTCTTTGATACCCTTAATTGTGTCAAAGACACTGCAGATATAGTATTTCTAATGGATAAATAACTAAAAGCCCAAAAGCTATTAAAAGCCCAAAATATCTTAAGAATATTCTAGAAAACATATAAATATAAAATACTCTTAATACATCAAAATACTAATAAAACTAATAACATATTATTCTATTAAGCTTCCTATCCGGTTCACAATTGAATGTTGCTTTGCTATTTCATTCATACATGTATAGGGGTTTTAATCGAGAAATTGGATTACTTATACATGTAAATTAGAGGCAAATTTCTATTTTTTTACTACAATTTCTCTTGTGATTACTAATTTGTTTTTTTTTGTTTGTGTAGCTTTCAAGCAACTCAAGTGCTCACTTCATCTCAGCACCATTTGTTGCTTTTAGTTAATTAACCAAAAGGTCATTTAGTTAGTTGGTTTTGTTATTAAAAATTAATTAGTTTTGCCTAATTAATTTTTCTTAACTTAATTAATTAATTTAATTAATTTTTAATTAATTAACTAATTAATTAAGCATCCATTTCAATATTTCATATTTCATTTATCTCATTTAGCTTTGATATTTAGTTCTAATCCACTTGACTTTGTTTTTTTATTTCACATGAGATTTCGGTATATTTCTCTCTCTGCTATCCTAGTTTGTCTATTTGTTGGGAATTTCATTTGATACATGGATTCTTATCCGATGCTTTAGAATTTATCCGATACTTCAGATTTATCTAACGCACTTCTACTTGCGGCTTATTCTATTCTTACTTGATGTTGATTATTGACGCGTGCTTTCGAATACTAATTCGATTTATTATTGGTGAAGCTTCCGCAAGGAATTCTTGAGCTTTCGCGCGCATTGAAAAGTCAACGGACCTTCTCCGTTTGGTATTTCGTGAGACCTCTTTACTATCTCGTTCTTGCATTATTTTTAATTAATCTTGACATGAGAAGTATGACAGATATGCATGACTAGAAGCCTTACTGTTGTAAGCAATGTTTGATCTGGAAGTCCTACCTCAAAGTAGGCATTGTTTTGTGATGCTTGATCATGTATGATCTTCTCTCTTCTCACCTTAGTTGATATGCTTCTCTCTTGTATGTTTAGAGGCCTAGTGCCAAAACTAGGTGTGTGTTTGTTTCTTCACTTGTGTTATCTTGTGAATTATTTTCTTCTTAGCCTTTTGTGCTTTGATCCTTAGTGTTCATTAAGGTATGTTGCTGACTTAGGATGCCTTGTGTAATTACATGCTCATCCTTGTTTGCTTTATGATATTTGTTTTTTGTTTGCCATGTTCCCTTAGGACTTGACTTCATCTTGTGCAAGATAAGTCAATGATTAGACCTTAGGATTGCTATCCATGTATGCTAACATTAGGTAGGCGTCACTCTTATCCCAACCGTAGGTCCACCATTGCATGACAACTTTACGTCTCTTTAGTCTCCCTTTTTTAGTCCATATTTTATTTTTCTTTTCAAAACATCTAATAAATAAACGATTAGAATCACACTACGATGACCCTTAAGTAACGAAGAGAGTGAACGGGTGCAGTCCCTAACTTACTCTTCTCTCGTTCATAGACTTTGGTGTGGTTCAAATTACAAACTCTTCCCTTAAAAAAACACACAACAAAATTCTTCTTAAAATATTTAATAAATATTGATAAACCTTAATAAAATATAGGGGTGATGAGTATCCTTGAAGTGAGATCTATTCATCATTTATCTACATAAAAAAACATCAACTAAATTCAATTTTCTTATTTTCTTTTAAGAACATGTTAATTTCCTCTCCACGACAATTGCGTGAGTCTCCAAAGGTCGAGCGAAAGTAGAATGCAAAGTTAACATCGTTCATCTAAAAAAACAAACAGAAACTTTTGAGCTGAACTACGGTGCTTTGATTCCTTAAAAGGCATACGTAGGCATTATATCGCAGGGTCTAAGCGAACACAATTATCTATTAACTTTGTTTTCCCCGTGTTTTCTTTATTTTCCTTTTGCATGCATTCCCTTCATCATTTAGCTTTAGATTCATTGTTTTACACCCTTAGATTAGAACAAAAAAGAGTGGATCTCGTCGAGTACGATGGACGTGAGGGGTGCTAATCCCTTCCCCTTGCGTAACCGACTCCCTTACCATTCCTCTTGGTCGTAAGACCTTTTTTTGTTTTTCCTTATAGGTTTTCCTCGATTTTTTCCTTTCCCTTCTCGTGGAATAAATAAACATTCAATGACGACTTCATTGTTTTGATGAGATTTCCAGTTGCTTCACATGGCACCACTAGAGGTGAGTTAATCTTCTGCGTTGTTGCCTAAGTGGCATTGCAACCCCACCATATCAAGCATGCAAATGGTTTATCCACTAGAGGCACACCATTAACCAGACCCTATCAGAACATCTAATGGTTGCACAGGTGTATGACCTAGTATTCATATACAGGTTTTCCCCGTCAGTGCTCCTCAGAAGTACACATGATTCGCCTAAACTAGGTGACATGCCAGGATTGCCCTGTCAGTACTCTCACTAGCACACAGGATTTCCTAAACTGGGTGTCATGCCAGGTTTGCCCCGTCAGTACCTCACAACACAATACAATCATAAAACAAGGCATATCAATATAACATACCGATATAATGTACCATATACCTAAATTTAACATTTTCATGATCACATACAACATAGCATGTTCATACACAGTTTTAGCAAGTCTCAAAGGAATAAGGAAGTGTTTGGTTCCTTTTACGGAAGTAAACTGCTCTCGGGGAATAATTGCATAAAATAACAAATACAATAACTCGTCTAAGAGGTCTTCAGATGCGTCGAAGAACGACATTTTGATACTTACATTATACTAGCTTTCCAACGGTACAAATTTCTGAAGTTGGAAATTTTTTGCCCAGACTTAGTGGGAATTAGTTACCCTCAGGGCGGTAACCGATTACACCCCTAGAACTAGCCTATTTGCGCTTCTGTTTGAGATGGAATCGATTACCCACAGGGTGGGACTCGGTTACACTTGCTGTAAAACCAGAAAATCCTGCATTTACATGTTCTAACCCTAATTCTTCCCAATAATATCATTCCAATGTTCCAATTAACCTCCAAATCATGTATTATCAATTATTGACAGAATTTAACATGGAATACAAGCATATTACCAACATGCAACATAATTTTTCATCAAAACCCCAAAATTCCATTTCACGCAATTTCTCTAAAAAAATCCTCTAAGTCTCTATCTATAAGACTTGCCTTAGAGATGATGAGAAGAAATTATTTAGCAGGTTGATGATGAGGAGAATCAGAGCTTCGAACAATCTCTTGATGCATGCAAGTGGAGATGATGAATTTGAGCTTGTGGGATTTTCTTCTTCCTCTTCCTTCCCTTTCCACGGTTCTCTTCTTTCTCTCTACAAAATATGGTTTTGTATTTTAAGACCAAGAGGAATGTTAACCAAACAAATCTTAAGTCCTAATAAAAGGAGTGAAAAGACCATTATACCCCTTTCATCACCCATTTAGTCAATCATCTCATAATTTAATTTAGACCAAGTAGTACCAATTATTCTCTAATGACTTCACCATCTAAATATTGCGATAACTATTAGGTGATAAGTATACCGGACATTATATTAATAAATTATAAATTAATTCTACAAATAATCTTTAAAAAAAGACATATAATTACAAAAAAGTTATTTTGAAAAAATATCTAACTTGTTACAAATAAATTCATAGTAATTTAATTTATAATTTATAATTTAATTTTATGTTTTAATTAAATATAAATTTATACTATAAGTAAAATAAAATTTAATTATAATTCAACTATTAAAATATAATATAAAATTATCTATAATTAGTTAGTGTACATGTGGCAGTGACACATCATAAAGTGAACTACTATATCATTAAAATTGGACCTAAAACTGGATTTGGAACTAAAATTCTCAACAACAAAAAAAACAAGCAAATTAAATTTAAAAAAAACTGAATTTTAAAATTGATGGACTAAAATAAAAAAAATTAAACAAAAGACTAAAGTTGTAATTAAATCTGTATTTTTTTAATTTTAATTGTGGTATCTCTGAGTTACAACATGATACACATGAGTTTTTAATTAGTTCAACTTATTTTTTGGTGGCATTCTTGTGACAAAGATGGTTTTTTTTTTTTTGCCTTAATTAAAATGAGACTCATTTTGCTTTTTGATCATAATGATTTAGAGGAGACAGCCAAACATTTAGCCATTTATGTCAAACTAACTATGAAAGTCAAACTAATATAAAAGATAACCAACTCTAACATCATCCATTCATTTGCCACACGATTTCATTTCTAGTAATGAAGTTAAATAACAAGTTAGTGAAATAGTTATTCTTCAACATGTCCCTCTTAATTTTTTATGAACTTCAAAACCTCTTCTTCAAAGAGTTTTATGACTTACTCTACTGCCATTAGTTTCATATTCATTTTCTTCATTTTTTTTAGTAAATGAGTTAATTTTATTTGTTTAGTTCAAAGATAAATTTATTCTCAAATCACTCGCAAAAGTATATATATATATATATATATATATATATATATATATATATATATATATATATATATATATATATATATATATATATATATATATATATATATATATATATATATATATATATATATATATATATATATATATATATATATATATATATATATATATATTATTTATTTATTTTATATATATCAAGAATAGTTTTTCATATTAATTTTGTTATTGGGGGACATTCACGTCATTAAATATGTACCCAAATTATAACAGTTAATCAAATCATATATAAATATATTCTGTAATTCCATTTCTTTCTATATTATTTAATAACTTTTTATTATCTATTTTATAATTGTAAATTGAGATGTCTCACCCTTTAATAAGTTTAACAGTATTATATTTCGTATTTTACAATTGTATATATATTAATGTTAATAAATATAATAAGAGTTCAAATAAATTTTGTTACACATTAATCAAATTTGCTTCCACTCATCAAATGTGATAAATTTGTTATAATTATTTTATTTTTTTTTAAAATGGTGGCCCAAGATAAATAATAAATGGTGGTCAAAATATAACTTTTTGAAATAATTTATTAAAAAATATATATTATTTGATAGATACATAATACATAAATATAATTGGACTTAAAATTTAAAACCACTTTGGATTTCTAACCTATATATATAATATTGTTTTTCACATAATATATATGTCTATGTTAAATACATGAAGAACAAAATTATTTATTTTATTAGATGTAGTGGAAGTTTTGGGTATTAGGTTGGTGTTGTTTTTGATGATTGGTATGGATGAATTTATGAGTTATATATAATATATGAAAGTGAAAGAGAATGTATAGTGTATGATTTATCTACTACTTATTATATAATGCATGAAAATGAAAAGTGTATGATATATCTGCTACTTATTCCAATTGGATCATCAAGGGAAAAACTATGTCAATGAGACTCCTAAAATTTTGAGACTCCATGCTAATGGTTTGTTGCAATTCCACATTGGCCGATCCTAATTAATATATAAACTCAAAATTTAATATATATCTAAAATATTTTGTATTATAATTTCACATATAATAATAAATTTAATTGAAATATATTGACGCAACATTTTAAAAAGTGTTATATTTTCAATAAATTATAGCCGTTAAACTTTTTTTAGAAATTTGACTTTTCTTAAATAATATATAAAATATCATCTGTCAATGGCTGTGATGCATTGATTGTGTAAAATATTTTATATTGATAGTGCATAACAATTATTTTTTTATATTTATTTTTTTCTTTTATATAGTTAATATCTTGAATTTAAAAAGAAAAAGACTTCTATAGGTACATAGATAATTAAAAAATAATTACTTTTTATTTAAATAGTAAATAAAATTAAGGAATAATTACAATTTTACCCACTATTTTAAATTATTTATGGAATTCATAGTTTAAACAATATTATTTCAAATACTATTTTAGTATCCATTTAATTATAATAATTTAATAAAAAATAATACTATTCTTTCACATTTTTTTAATATATTATTATAACATAAATTTAATAATATATTTTTTTATAAAAGAAGAGATAGTTTTCATCATATATTTAATAATAAATTAAATGATTATATGGTAAACCATTAAATATTTAATTATGATGTATTGATAATATTTAAAATATATATTAAGAAATTAAAATAAAATTGAAAGGTTTATTAATAGCTTACCAATAGAGAAAAAATTCACAATGAATATCTATTAAGAGAAAATTTTAACATTAGGGGCTATAATAAATTTTAATTAATAAATATATGAAAATATGGTTGGTTGTTCAACTATTGATGGCAAAAAAATACATTTTTTAAAATGAATATATCGTTGGTTGTTCAGCTTTTGGTGGAAAAAATACATTTTAAAAAAAGAAATGCACATACCCGAACCTTTTTACTCCAAAATGAGGGCTACTTCTACCAGCCTACTATAAATATAGCATCTTATTATCTTATTTGTTTCAACAAAATATATTTCTAGGTATATAATGATTATATTTATTTTGAAGCCACTACTTTTTTTTAGAGGGAGAGGGTCGGTATAATACGCTAGGTGAATGTTTTAAAAACTTAAATCAGTATTCAATCAAGCTACCGAGTCACTGGATTATTGATCGAACCAATGAATTAACAGTAGTGGCGGAGTCAGGACCTGGCTCAGGGGTGCAGACTATTTAAAATAATAATAATATAATTATTATATATATATATATATATATATAAATATAAATTAATATGTATTTAAACAAAAATAATATATATATATATATATATATATATATATATATATATATATATATATATATATATATATATATATATATATATAAATTAATATGTATTTAAACAAAAATAATATATCATATATGAAATTTTTAATCTTAACCATTTATATTTAAATCAAAAGACTTATATATATATATATATATATATATATATATATATATATATATATATATATATATATATATATATATATATATATATATATATATATATATATATATATATATATATACTCCCTCCATTCTCTTTTATAAGTAAATTTCAATTTTTTAGGTTCATTCAAATAAATAATGTATTTAGACTATATATAAGTTAGATACATTAGTTATTCAAAGAATCAAAAAGTTAAAATTTCTTTACAAATAAGAATGGAGTATATAGAAACTACAAAAAAGAAGTTCATTAGTGATGTGATTTTCATGTCACAACGTGAAAATCACGTCACAACTTCCTTTTTGTGACGTGACTGTTTACGCCACAGAAGAGCGTGTGACAACTCATTAGTGACATGATTTTCACGTCACTAATTTGTGACGTGAAAATCACGTCGCAACATTCTACACATATATCAACTACTTTGTAGTTGTAGCAGGCATGGCAGAATGGAGGCAGAGGAAATTAGTGACGTGATTTTTATGTCACAAATATGTGACGTGAAAATTATGTCACTAAACAACTGTTTTTTTTTTTATTTTTTAAATCAGCATGTTGCAACGTGATATTAATGTCACAAATTTGTGACATGAAAATCACGTCACTAAAAATATATTTTTAAAAAGAAAAATTCGGATTCAATAAATATTAATAAAAAGGTTTATTATTAATCGTGATTTAATTATATTTGTTCTGGACTAGCCCAAATATTCCAATTGGCTCAACCCACTCTCTAGCATAAACCGCCCCAATAAGGATAGATCCAATCCATGATGGCCCATATGATGGACTTCTTCCCTCATTCCGAGCAGAAAATTATACCTCATACCCCTGCCATTATCCCTCTACCCCTACATTTTTTAAAATATTCCAATTCTATCCTTTTAATTTATACAATAATTTTATTATTTAATATTTACCATTTCACACCCCTACCAAAGTGCATCGGATAACTTGCAATCAAGTTTTTCGCTTTACTTAATTTTTCTTCACCGGATAACTTGTAGTCAAGTTCATTATCCGGTTTGTAATTCTTCATCGGATAAATGTACTGTCTGTAACGCTTCAAACTACTTTCAAGATTACTGACTGACTCCACAACGTGTGAGTGAGGAAAACGTATGATGAAAAGACTCGTGTTGGTTTGTGGGGTTAGTCGGTAATCCTAAAAGTAGTTTGGGGCGTTGCAGACACTATATTTAATCTTGATGAAGTCAAAATATGATGGAAACATGAAAGGGTTGAAGGATAGAAAAACACTTAGAAAGGGGGGTTTGAATAAGTGTGACTTTAAAAACTCTTAAGATAAAAACAATGAACACAATTATTTTTATCCTGGTTCGTTGTTAACGAAACTACTCCAGTCCACCCCCTCAGGGTTATTTACCTCAACTGAGGATTTAATCCACTAATCAATCTGATTACAATGGTTTTCCACTTAGATAACCTCTAAGTCTTCTAGAGTATACTGATCATATCTTGATCACTCTAGGAAATCACCACTTAGATAACCTCTAAGTCTTTTAGAGTCTACTGATCTAACTGATCACTCTAGGAACCTTTTGCAATCAATGTAAAATAAAGTTTACAAGAGTATGAATTTGCTTCTTAGAAAGCTATAATCACAATTGTGATATTTCTCTTAAGTTCTAAGCTTAACACTCACTAAATATTACAAGAGTTTGTGAGGTTGAAGATGAAGTTCGTGAGCTTTGATTTTGACAGCGCTTTGGTATATTTCATAATAGTTGGTTTTCTGCTTCTGATCAGAACTTCCATATTTATAGGAGTTTGAGAAGATGACTGTTGGGTTGCATTTAATGCATTGTGTGAATAATACAACGCTGCATTTAATGTTTCACACTTTTGTCAACTACCTCGAGCTATGCTTTTGTTGCTTTTACTGACTTTGGCTTTTTTAGCTTCTAACGTTCCTTTTGTCAGTCAGAGATTAGACTTAATAGCCTGTCATCTTGTACTTGCTTCTGATCTCATATTTGTAGATACAATGTTTGAATATCAGAGTCAATCAGCTTGGTGCAGAGCATCTTCTTGTCTTCTGACTTTGAAGTGCTTGAGCGTGATACCGTTTAGAACATCAGTGCTTCTGCTTCTGACTTCATGTTCTTCTGATGCTTCATAGTACATGTTCTGATTCTGCTTGACCATCTTCTAATGTCTTGCCAGAGCATGTTTTGATGTAGCCATCCAGAACCTTCTGAGTCAGTGCTTCTGAGCGCTGAATTGTGCATACTCTTTATGTATTTCCTGAAATGGAAAATGTAAAGGATTAGAGTACCACATTGTCTTATACAAAATTCATATATATTGTTATCATCAAAACAAGAATATTGATCAGAACAAATCTTGTTCTAACAATCTCCCCCTTTTTGATGATGACAAAAAC
This sequence comes from Vicia villosa, assembly GCF_029867415.1. NCBI lineage: Eukaryota > Viridiplantae > Streptophyta > Magnoliopsida > Fabales > Fabaceae > Vicia > Vicia villosa. The sequence continues at coordinate 112,853 of NW_026706238.1, forward strand.
ATACATAATTGATATGAATTTGCAATCAGAATATCAGATGACATAAGACAATTACACAGATATAGCATAAGCATATAATCATAGTGTGCGAATATGTCTCCCCCTGAGATTAACAATCTCCCCCTGAAATAAATACTAGAAGAATTTATAAATAAAAGACTTCCCTGAGTATTTTTCATTTCAGCAGAGACGTTCACTTTTCCTAGAACTTTAGAATATTCAGAGCTTTTGCTTCTTGCTTCCATAGGACAGCTTCAGAGCTTTGAATTTATTCTTTGTTGTCATAGCATGCTTGATTGAATCAGAACATTCTTGAATGTATCAGAGCATCATCAGAGCATCTTTACATCCTGAAATGTTTCAGAGCATACTAAACAAAAATTATCAGAGCATGAATGTATCAGAATATTCTTGAGAAAGAACATGTATCAGAACATTCAAAAAAAGAAAATGTATCAGAGCATATTCTAAAAAAGAATATCAGAACATTCTTCTTGCTTCTGATCTTGAAGCTTCACAGCACTAAGCTAGCTTCAATTTTCCAAGAACATGCTTCTTTATAGAATTTCTTTTCCCCATGTATTTGCTTCTCATGTTGAGCTTTTTCAGAATATCTTCAATCCTGCAAAAATCTCAAAGACATAGAACTTGCAAATAATGTTAGGAAATGTTGAGACTTAATCCCAGCAACTGATATAATAAACCAAATCAATTATCATGTTTCTCCCCCTTTTTGTCATAACATCAAAAATCATTAAACAATTCAGATGATAAAAAACACATAGAGTGAAGAAGATAATATTTCATTGATTAACAAAATACCAGAAGGTACAAGAAACATATGCAATAAGAAGCGGATGCAAGAAACAAAAGAAAACAATTAAGACCAAGACAGACTACGACGGGCCAAGCCTATTAGCTAACATGGCCAAAAGGTTTTTAATCTCAGTAGTGTCTTCCATTTGTGTCTTCATGAAAGATCTGAACTCATTGTGAGTATCCTCATGCTTGTCCAAATGAGTAGCTAGATCAGCTTGATTCTGTTGAAGAGCCTTCATGGTGTTTATCAGAACAGAAGGTCCAACAGAAGAAGCATCAAAGCTATTATCCATGACAGGAGAATTCTCAGCAGCAGCATCAACCATGAGAACATCATCTTGATTTTCCTTAATAGGAGATTTCTCAGCAAAATGAGTCTCAGCATCTTGATTCTCAGCATCAGCTTCTGATTCAGAAGCAACTTCAGCATATACCGGAGCAGGGATATCAGAATCTTGATTTTCAAGAGCCAGAAGAATGCCAGCCAGATTCTGTGGAGGTGTTGGAGCAACTGGTTCTAATGGATATTCAACACTTGGATATACCATATCTGGTGCATTGACAAAGGGATTCTCCCTTAGCTAGTTGAATATGGACTAAAAGTCTCCAGTCAGAACGTTGTAGTGCGGCTTCCACACAACCATAGAAAGAGGATGTACTTCTTCAAGCTCATCAACCAATTCTTTCTCTTCAAGAGATGTCCATCTCCTGATGGAAAAAAAATAGTTGTCTTCAAAATCCCTTAGAAATCCACAAGGACCAGGAGCTTCTACTTCACAAGCTTTTTGAAGCTTCAGAAAGTCAAAATTGATCTCTCTTCTGAAAGCTCTCCAAAGACCTCTGGTAGCAACATAATCCGTCTTGGCATTATGTGCAACCTTCAAGGCTTCTAAGCCTGTCTGTACTTTAAGCTTTAAAAATTCAAAATGTATACCAACAGAAAGTTCAGGGTTAGGGGTTTTGAAATTGGGTGGTTGAGGAATCTGGGTTCAGAATAAAGTAGGGTTCAGGTTCTCTGTCATACCCCAAAATTTGCCTTTACGAAGATTTTTGGTCTATTGTTACTGACACCTTGACATCAATTAATTTTGCTTATTTAAAATATACGATGGTTTATATTAAAATATTCGTATCTTTTAAATAACAAATATTTGCATGACATTCACATATTTTTAAATACCATTCAGTTTTGAATAAATAAGTTGGCGCGATTGGTAAAAAGGCAAGGCTTGCAGGTGAGAGGTCTCAGGTTCGAATCCCACTTACTATCATTTTCTTGTTTTTGCGAGGTACTACCATCGTGAGCATCGGACTGTTTTGCAGACATTCATAGCTTGTCCATGCATGCATGGATTAATCCAACGCTTCAGAGCTTGCAGTCACACGATGGACCTTCAAGATTCGGCCACACCTAATTCTAGCATCCAGGTTTTATTTATTTATTTCTTTATTGATTTTATTGATTTTCTTAAGTTAATTCTTTATATTTTAGCCATTAACTATATTTTCGTTCGCGATTTCTCTTCTCATCTCATATTCTGTGTATGTCGCATGTCTTTAATTTTTATCTGTTCATTTATTTCCAGTCAGTTAAAATTCTAGAAAATGTGTATAGGTTTGCAAAAGGTTTTTGTAATAGCTTAGGTTTATGTTTTTGCCTTTTATTTTCCACCTTTATTTTCTTGCCTACAGGTGTTTGTTGTAATAGCGTAGGACATTTAAACTACTTTATTTTTCTGCTGTGGTTAGTAATCATAGGGAGTGCAAGCCTGCTAATGAATTTAGTTTGCCTAATTACAAGATAAAATATCCGAACTGAATCACGTGATTGATGCACACACACACACACACACACACCTTTATGGTAACTCTTCTTATGTTGCCTGCTGCCTTCCACTTTAAACCGAATAGTCAAGTCCCTCAGATACGAGGATACCTTAGCAAATGTTGCCCTCAGTTCATTATCATCGCTAAAGATCATAAGTCCCTTCGATGTTGCCTTCGGTTATATGATCTTGTCCCTCGAGTTTGCCTACGATATGATTATGATAGTCTCTTTCGATTGTTGAGGTATCCTCACTGGTTGCCTAAAAATGACTATTATATCCTTCCCTAATACTACCTGCCCTCTTTATGGCAGGGACAGTCTTGTGGCGAACGATAACTTCGATGACCCTTCAAAATCCAATGAAAGGACTACTTGCCCTCTTTATGGTAAGGATAGCACTTTCCCAATAAAGTCTTAAAGAACATAAACTTATAATTTAAGGGTAAGTGTTTTTAATTGCTTGCTCTGGTTTAAATTCAAAATTTCTTCTACATTATCTTTTCGAAAAACCTTCAAAAAGGCTACGCTTATTTTACAAGCTAAAGTCTTTAAACAAAATTCTTATTCCACACTTCAAACATTTTTGAAAACAAAGTGAGTTAAGCAATTAAGAGCCCATGGATAACCATGGATACAAAGGGTGAAGGATAGAAAAACACTTAGAAAGGGGGTTTGAATAAGTGTAACTTTTAAAACTTGTAAGGTAAAAACAATTTGCACAATGATTTTTATCCTGGTTCGTTGTTAACTAAACTACTCCAGTCCACCCCCTTGGAGTGATTTACCTCACCTGAGGATTTAATCTACTAATCACACAAGATTACAATGGTTTTTCACTCAGACAACTTCTAAGTCTTCTAGAGTATAGTGATCACAACCTGATCACACTAGGAACAAACTGCTTAGATACCATATAAGACTTTCTAGAGTATTCTGATCAACAACCTGATCACTCTAGTTCTTACAAATAAATGTAAATAATGTCTTTTAAGAGTTACAATGCTTCTTATAAAGCTATTATCACAACTGTGATTTTCTCTTAAGTTTAAGCTTAATCTCACTAATATATTACAACAGCAATGTAGTGAGGTTGAAGATGAAGTTTGAGAGCTTTTTGAATTTGACAGCGTTTCTGTATATTTGCGCAAGTGTTGTATTCAACTTCTCATCAGAACTTCAATATATAGGCGTTTGAGAAGATGACCGTTGGGAGCATTTAATGCTTTGCGTAGTCCGTACAGCATTGCATTTAATGTTTCACTCTTTTGTCAACTACCTCGAGCCTTGCTTTCGCTGTGTCTACTGACGTTGCCTTTAATAGCTACTAACGTTCCTTTTGTCAGTCAGCGTAGCCTGCCATCTTGTACTTGCTTCTGATCTGATGTTTGTGTAAACAACGTTTGAATATCATCAGAGTCAAACAGCTTGGTGCAGAGCATCTTCTTGTCTTCTGACCTTGAAGTGCTTCTTAGCGTGATACCATGAGAACTTCAGTGCTTCTGCTTCTCATCTCAAGTCCTTCTGATGCTTCCATAGACCATGTTCAGATTTTGCTTGACCATCTTCTGATGTCTTGCCAGACCATGTTCTGATGTTGCATGCTGAACCTTCTAAGTCAGTGCTTCTTGCGCGGATTTTGTGCATACTCTTTATGTGATTCCTGAAATGGAAAATGCATAGGATTAGAGTACCACATTATCTCATACAAAATTCATACACATTGTTATCATCAAATCTAAGAATATTGATCAGAACAAATCTTGTTCTAACAATCTCCCCCTTTTTGATGATGACAAAAACATATATAAATGATATGATTTTGCAATCAGAATATCAGACGGCTAAAGACAATTACACAGTTATAGCATAAGCATATAAACATAGTGTGTGAATATGTCTCCCCCTGAGATTAACAATCTCCCCCTGAGATAAATAATCTCCCCCTGAAATAAATACTGGAAGAAATTTATAAATAAAGGACTTCCCTGAGTATTTTCCATTTCAGTTGAGACGATCACATATGCTTAGATCTTCAGAACATTCATAGCTTCTGCTTCTTGCTTCCATAGGACAGCTTCAGAGCTTGAATTTCTTCTTGGATCATTGCATGCTAGATTGTATCAGAACATTGTTGAATGTACCAGAGCATCATCAGAGCATCTCTACATCCTGAAATGTTACAGAACAAACTACACGACAAAAGTCAGAGCATGAATGAATCAGAACATAAAATATGTATCAGAACATAAGCAATAATGTTTCAGAGCATATTCTATCATCAGGATATCATAACATTCTTCCTTCTTGCTTCTGATCTTGAAGCTTCACAGCACTCAGCTTGCTTCAATTTCCATGAGCTTGTTTCTATACATAATTGCTTTTCCCCATGTCTTTTATTCTCATGTTGAGCTTTTAAGATTGTCATCAATCCTGCAAAACACTTAAAGACACAGAACTTGCAAATTCTTGTTAGAAATGTGGAGACTTTCTCCCAGCAACTGATAATATGAATCAGATCATTTATCACCATTTTCTCCCCCTTTTTGTCATAACATCAAAAACACAAAAGATTCAGATGAAAAACAAAACAATATGAGAGAAAAGAAGATAATTTTCATTGATAGCAAAAGAGAATTATCAGAAGGTACAAGGAAGATGCATAGAAGACGGATGCAAGAAACAAAGAAACAACTAAGACACAAAGGACTAAGACGACCCTAGCTTAGACATAATCTTGGCCAGCATGTCATGAATCCCAGCATTGCTCTTAGTCTGCCTCTCCATGAAAGAGCGGAACTCAGCATTGGTGTCTTCTTGCTTGTCCATACGAGAAGCTAGCTCAGCTTGGTTCTTCTGAATAACCTCTAGAGTCTTCACTAGAAGAGAGGGTTCACCAGAAGAAGCTTCACAACTTCTGTTTAGAGGAACAGCAATCTCAACAGCAGCTTCCATTGTTAGATCATCATCATGATTTTCCTCAACAGGATTAGTCTCAGCAGGATGATCTTCAGCATCAGCTTCTCCCATATAAGCATCTTCTTCATACTCAGGAGCAGGAAGATCAGAATCTCCATTCTCAAGAGCTTGAAGAATGGCAGCAAGATTCCTTGGAGCAGAAGGACCTTCAACTTCTGGAGGATCAACAACTTCTAGAATGACCAAATTGGGGTCCTCCTCAGAAGGATTTTCCCTCAGAAAGTCAAACAGTGACTTGAAGTCTCCAGTCATAACTGGATACTTAGGTCTCCAGACCACTATTTCCCTGCAAGGATTGGCTTCCAACTCCGCAGAAACTCGTGCTACAGCAAGTTCATCAATGAATTCCTTTTCTTCAAGACAATATCTTCCCCCAAGACGACTGAACCAAAAATCTTCATAGGGCCTCAGAATTCCACAAGGTCGTGGAGCAAGTTCTACACAAATTTCCTGGAGTTCTTGAAAACAAGCATATGCTTTTATTCTGAAGAGTCTCCAAAATCTTCGCATAGCAACATCATTTAATCCAGCATGATGAGCTATTCTAAGAGTGTCAAAGATACTTCTGATATTCCTCTTTATCATTTCATAGATTACACCAGTAGGGTATGCTCGGCGAGAATTTATTTTGGTTATGGGAGAAACTGGTTTTGGAACATAATAGGGTTGAGGCTCTCTATCAAAATGGAAGGATGATTCTGCTTCATTCTCATAATCTAACACTACCAGCTCAGCTTCAGGACGAGGCTTGGGTGTGTAATTACAGTCACGGAGCAATTGCTCATGTGATGCAGAATCTAGGAGATCTGATACAGAGGGATTATTTTGAGAGGTGGAAGGAATGGGTTCATAGTTTGCATGAGGTGGGGGTTGAGAAGTGGATATATTTGTGTGAGGTGGAAAGAGAGTTTGAAGGGGTTGAATATCAAGAACAGAGTTTTCAAGGGCCTGGTCAGAAACAATGTTGGTTGTGGATGGAGAGGGAGGAGTGGGAACATTTGTAATGGGTGAATGAGAAGGGGTAAGAGTATTGGTTACATGAGAATGAGGTGTGAGAACATGGATATTTATGGGTGATTCTGATGGGGCTTTTTCTGGTTGATTTACTGGTTCAGGAGTGTGAGCAACATTTATTGGTGCAACTTCTGAATGTAAAGCAGGAACAAAATCAGGTTCAGAGAGATGTATACCTTTGGACACCTTCTGAATAGCTTCAAACACAGCCTCCAGTTTCCTCTGCTTCTTACTCTTCTGCTCTTCCACAATCTTTGCCTTCCCAAGAGAAATTTCTCTTCTTCTGGCAGATTCCAGTCTCTCCTTCTCATTGTCAACAGCCTTCTGACCTTCAACTACTTGAGTTGTTGGTCCTTGAATAATTCCTTCTGGCTGATTCATAGCTTCTTGAGCTTCTTCTTCTTCATCCGAATCTTCAATGATCAATTTTCTTTTTCTTGTCTTCTTCTTTTCAACAGCCTTTTCATTTTCCACATTATTATTTTTCATTTTTCTCTTCTTCTTCTTCTTCTTCTTCTCAGCAGTCTCTTTTTCACTATCTTTATGTTCAACTACAACTTCTTGAACTTCTTCAGCAACAACTTCTTCTTGAGCAGCTTTCTCAACAACAACCGTAGCAACAGCTACACTTTGGACTACCTTCTCTTGGTTAACAGAAGGATGATCAAATTTTCGCTTTGTCCTTCTTTCCTTCTTGACAACAGCATCAGGTGCATCTTCTGAAACATCTTCTGAAGCAGCAGGCCTAGGAATGGAAACTTTCTTGCGACCACCTTTAGCAGGAGCAACTTTGTCTTTTTCTTCCTTGAGTGAGTTCAGATACTTAGTTCTGACTCCTGGCAGCTCACTTCTGAAGAAGGACTCAAAGTCAACAAGAACAGGATCTCTTCTACTTCTTGCTCCAGGAAGAGGTTGAGGGGTTTGACTGATAACATCAATAATACTCATCTTTCTCAAGGTGAGAGCATTCAAGCAACTTCCAGTATCAACAACAAGATCTTTGATGATCCCTTGAGCTTTCAAGTCCTCAACAATCTTGGAATGAACCAGAAGATTTGTAATAATTCTTCCAAAAGGAATAATAGTACACTTCTTTGTTCTGAAGGCATTTCTGGAATCCCTCACAGCATTCCACATGTGGTTGAAGATTATGTAGATAACATCAACCTTCTTCTGAGTGGCAATGCAATACAGAATGTATTTATGCTCATTGTTGACAAAATCTATAGAATGGATTGCTTTCCTGTGATAGAAACACCCCAGAAGAATCTTGGTCCAGATTTTGTAGAGATCCTTCATGCCCTTGACACGATTGATTTTCTTCACGTCTTTATAGAGAGTAGCCAACACCTCATCCCAATCAGCCCTTAGATCAATCTCATTAGCACCCTCAGGGTTCCTTAGATCAAACATCATTCTCAGGATGTTTTCAGTAACGACCACAAACTTCCCATGAACAAAAGACAAAATAGATTTAGGAGCAACAACAGCGTGCACCCAAAATTCTTTAACAAGATCTGGGTAAACCGGTCCACAGAACTCATCAAATAATGAAGTCCATCCTTGAAATATGATATCTTCTTTAAGATGAAACTCATGTTCTTCAAGACTATCAAAGTCTACCATAAGTTCACAGATAACTTCCTACTCCTTTTTGGGAATAGAGCAGGAGATAACCGGAACAATTTGCTGATCTTCTTCTTGAAGATGGAGAGGAGCAGATGAACCAGCATTGAGAGATGATGAAGCAGCCATTGAAACAGTACTGAGATTGCAAGAAATATTTCTGGGTTTGCGCTTAGGGTTAGAGAAAAGGGTAAAGAGGTTACAAAAATGCATGCACAAGGAGAGAGAGAATGGGAGCGAAAAAGATAAACGTTATGATTTGAAATATATATATAGAGGCGGATTTGAAAAAGAATGCAATAAAATTATGAGAATGAACAGTTACAGAATCAATTGAAATCAACTGCATTAAATAATGAGTGACGTTAGGTGAGAGAACGTGGTACTTGAAATGATTTACACAATTACCTAGGGCAGCGTCTCATCATATTCACTCACGCTTTTACCATTCGTGCAAACACGTGTTCACCATCAGAAAACACTTGATGACAGTTGTGTTGCATTGTATTTGCTTCTGGTGATGAATAGAGCCTTTTCATCTTCTGATTCTGGTCACTGATTCTGACTACCATTCTTTAGAAATGATCTAGTTCTGATAGGATCATCTTTCTTTCCAAGAATCACATCTTCTGAATGAGTTGAGGTGAGTCTAGAAGATCTTCTGACTGTTAGCTCTTTAGAAATTCTGAGATTTTCTAAAGATGCAGCAACTTGATCTTCTGATTCTTTGCTTCTGAGATTTTCAGCTTCTGAAACTTTGCTTCTTGGTTCTACAGCTTCTGATATATCAATATCTATATCTGCAAAATTCTCAACCTGCTTTGGATTTTCAAGACCAAGCTTATCATCAAATCTAATATTGATTGATTCTTCTACAACCAATGTTTCAGTGTTGTATACTCTGTAGCCTTTAGAGCGTTCAGAATATCCAAGTAGGAAACATTTTTGTGCCTTAGAATCAAACTTACCAAGATGATATTTAGTATTCAGAATGAAACAGACACATCCAAAAGGATGAAAATATGAAATGTTGGGCTTTCTGTTCTTCCACAACTCATAAGGAGTCTTATTTAGAATAGGTCTTATAGAGATTCTATTCTTAATATAACATGCAATGTTTATTGCTTTTGCCCAGAAGTGCTTAGCCATATTGGTTTCATTGATCATGGTTCTGGCCATTTCTTGTAGAGTCCTATTCTTTCGATCTACAACTCCATTTTGCTGTGGAGTTCTAGGGCAAGAGAAATCATGGGCAATACCATTTTCTTTGAAGAACTCCTCAAAGAATCTGTTCTCAAATTCACCACCATGATCACTTCTGACCTTTATGATTTTGCACTCCTTCTCAGATTGAATCTGAGTGCAGAATTCAAAGAACACTGAATGAGACTCATCGTTGTGTTTTAAGAACTTTACCCATGTCCAACGGCTATAATCATCTACGATGACTAATCCATATTTCTTCCCTCTGACAGATGTTGTTTTGACTGGTCCAAACAGATCAATGTGCAGAAGTTCTAACGGCCTTGAGGAAGAGACAACATTCTTAGATTTGAAAGCAGGTTTGGAGAACTTGCCCTTCTGACATGCTTCACAAAGAGCATCTGATTTGTATTTCAGATTTGGGAGTCCTCTGACCAGATTTAGTTTGTTATTCTGAGAAATCTTTCTCAAACTAGCATGTCCTAATCTTCTGTGCCAGACCCATTGCTCTTCAGAAACAGACATAAGGCAAGTCACCTTCTGCTTCTCAAGATCTGAAAGATCAATCTTATAAATGTTGTTCTTTCTCTTGCCTGTAAATAGGATTGAGCCATCCTTCTGACTTACAGCCTTGCAAGACTTTTGATTGAAGATAATTTCATAGCCATTGTCACTTAATTGACTTATGGACAATAAGTTATGCGCTAATCCTTCTACAAGAAGTACATTAGTTATGGAAGGAGAGTTACCAATACTTATGGTTCTAGAGCCAATAATCTTTCCCTTCTGATCTCCTCCAAACTTGACTTCTCCACCAGATTTAAGCACTAGGTCTTGGAACATAGACCTTCTTCCCGTCATGTGTCGCGAGCACCCAGAGTTCAGGTACCATGACTTTTTGTGCTTTGTCTACTTTGCTGCTAAGGATATCTGCAACATAAATTATCTTCTCCTTAGGTACCCACAGTTTCTTGGGTCCTTTCTTGTTAGTTTTCCTCAAGTTCTGATTGAACTTGGGTTTAGCATGATAAGTAACAGGAGGAACAGCATGATATTCTTTAGGTTTGGCAGCCTGATATTTTTTAGGTTGTGTCACATTCTTCTTGGTGTGTGTAGTGTTAAAAATTTTGGCATGTGAAGTGAGCCTAATATCATGTGAGTGGCCATATTTGAACTGATCATACAATGGCTTGTATGTGATTTTCAAATCATCTACAGGTTCAAATTTACGTGGGATATCACCCTCATAGCCAACGCAAATCCTTTTGTTTCCAGAAACACCATATATCATAGAAGCCAGATGACTTCTGCCAATACTTCTAGATAGAAACTTTCTGAAGCTCGAGTCATATTCTTTCAGAATATGATTGAGACTAGGAATGGATTTTTCTGATTCAGAAGGAGATCCAATATCATTGGATAATTTTAAAACTTTTTCCTTCAGTTCAGAAATTTCCACTTCCAGCTTCTTAGTTTCATATTCAAATAGCTTTTTTAGCTTTTTGTATTTGATACTAAGATGAGCATTGAGTTCCAAAAGTTCAGTTAAACTAGAAACGAACTCTTCTCTAGATATTTCAGAAAATACCTCTTCAGAATCTGATTCTGATGTAGATTCTGATCCGTCATCCACTGTGGCCATCAGTGCAAGGTTTGCCTGCTCGCCTTCAGAGTCTGATTTTGATTTTGATTCTGATTCTGATTCTGATTCTGATTCTGAATCATCCCATGTTGCCATAAGACCTTTCTTCTTATGAAACTTCTTCTCGGGATTCTCCTTCTGAAGTTTTGGACATTCATTCTTGAAGTGTCCAGGCTCATTGCATTCATAGCAGATGACCTTCTTCTTGTCAGATCTTCTGCCTCCAGAAGATTCTCCTCTTTCAGGCTTCTTTGAACTTCTGAAGCTCTTAAACTTCCTTTGCTTGCTCTTCCAGAGTTGGTTTATCCTTCTGGAGATCATGGACAGTTCATCTTCTTCTGATTCTGATTCTTCAGAATCTACTTCTTTAGCCTGAAAACTTCTAAGTCTTCTATAGTATACTGATCACAACCTAATCACTCTAGGAACAAACTGCTTAGATACCCTCTAAGACTTTCTAGAGTATTCTGATCAACAACCTGATCACTCTAGTTCTTTCAAAAGAATGTAAATAATTTCTTTTAAGAGTTACAATGCTTCTTATAAAGCTATTATCACAACTGTGATTTTCTCTTAAGTTTAAGCTTAATCGCACTAATATATTACAATAACAATGTAGTGAGGTTGAAGATGAAGTTTGAGAGCTTTTTGAATTTGACAGCGTTTTTGTATATTTGCGCAAGCGTTGTATTCAGCTTCTCATCAGAACTTCAATATATAGGCGTTTGAGAAGATGACCGTTGGGAGCATTTAATGCTTTGCATAGTCCGTACAGCATTGCATTTAATGTTTCACTCTTTTGTCTACCTCGAGCCTTGCTTTCGCTGTGTCTACTGACGTTGCCTTTAATAGCTACTAACGTTCCTTTTGTCAGTCAGCGTAGCCTGCCATCTTGTACTTGCTTCTGATCTGATGTTTGTGTAAACAACGTTGGAATATCATCAGAGTCAAACAGCTTGGTGCAGAGCATCTTCTTGTCTTTTGACCTTGAAGTGCTTCTTAGCGTGATACCATGAGAACTTCAGTGCTTCTGCTTCTGATCTCAAGTCCTTCTGATGCTTCGATAGACCATGTTCTGATTTTGCTTGACCATCTTCTGATGTCTTGCCAGACCATGTTCTGATGTTGCATGCTGAACCTTCTGAGTCAGTGCTTCTTGCGCTGATTTTGTGCATACTCTTTATGTGATTCCTGAAATGGAAATTGCATAGGATTAGAGTACCACATTATCTCATACAAAATTCATATACATTGTTATCATCAAAACTAAGAATATTGATCAGAACAAATCTTGTTCTAACAAAGGGTGCTTTAAACCTTCCCTTTGTATAACTTTCCCCCAAACTCAATCTCTTTCAAAAAGGTTTTTTCTGTTCTTTTAGCCTTTCTTTAAACTGGATAAAATAAAAGTTGGTGGCGACTCTTGCTTAACCGCGACATTTCTAAAAAGTCAGTTCTCCCACCCGGATCTAGTGTACCTTAGGTATGTGGCAATAGACCAAGGAGACTGTACGACATGTATTGTTATGGTTGATCTAGTGGCCACCGTTAGTGTGACGCTTTGGTTTGTCCTGATGGCCCTTGAAAGTGATCGAGGAGACATTTGGCTACCGCGTGGTGTCATTAAGCACTAATTCGCCCTTAGAACCTTAGTTGAACTTGACTTTGGCCTATAGGAAGTAACGAGATGGCTGGCTTTGGATTCCTGACTCAAGCCGGTTTGTCATACCCCAAAATTTGCCCATCTCATTTTACTTCCCAAGCTCATACCAAAACTCAAGACTCAAAGGTACATTCTCCTAAACAACAACCCTCCAACTAGGGTTTTGCTCCTCTCAAAAATAAAATCAGACTCTGACACCCCAAGTGGTCCTCATGGCCTCTCACATGCCTCAAGGGATATTCATGACCAATTTCAAGCCCTAATTCAAAGGAGTACTCAGTCAAAGGCCCGAAGGATCAATAATCGATTAGTTGACTTGAAAGTCAAAATATGGTCAAAGTACAGTCAAAATTCCAGATTTTTGGCCAACATCCTCATTTGTAAGTATCATTCATCATTTGATCAATGATTGATCATGATTCATCAAGAAAAGATCGGAAGTCAACAAATTCAAAAGTTTCTAAATTAGGGTTTCTATAGGAGGAAGTCAACTGAACTTTGACCAGCCATCACTCCTACATGGAACATCAAAAATTTCCCATCCAAAGCTCATTTTAAAGAAAATTGAATTCTCTACAATCTTGTCTCTCACATGCCAAGTCTAAAAATGCTTTATTTGAGAGATATGGATCAAAACATTATAGGTCCTTTTTGAAAGTCAACCAAAAGCAGTTTTTTGTCAAAGCCAATATCATCAAGATAAAATCCTCAAATGGAAGAAAGCTTCCAAAGTAGCCTGTAGAGAACATCTTGGGCTTTCCAAAAAGACCTAGAACGCCTTCATAGGTTAAAAATTGAAGGAGTTATGCATTGATGAAGTTGGCCAATTTTGGAAAGATGCATGAAGCAAATAAGGACCAAAATTGGATTTTTTCCAAAGGGGCCTATTCTTTTGTTATCCAAACTTGGTTCTAAGATTGTCAAGAGTATCCAAGCCCAATCCCACGTCCTTGTGCTATTTATTTCATTTATTTTGATTTTTTTTAATTCATTTAAAATTCGATTTAATCAAATAAATCAAAGAAAATCCTTAAAGAATGGATGCTCCATATTTGTTTCTTGATTCAATCAGAATAAAATCAAATTTTCAAAATGAGGAAAAGCACGTGAATAAGAATTGGAAGGGAGTGAACCAAAAAAAGAAAGATCTTATGCAAAATCAATCAAATCCTTTTTAAATTGCATCTCTTATCAATCACTTGAAGACCAAGTCATATTTTTACCCTAAAAATATTCTATATATAGGCTGTACGTTCAGAGGACAAGAGGAGAAGGGTTTGAAGCCTCGAAGGGCAAGTTTAAAACTTTCAAGAATTACTCACAAGCTAGGGCATACGAGAATTCTCTCCACAGCCATTCCCATTCTGTTCTAGGCATTGAGTCCTCTTCCTGGAGATCCCAGAGATTCATCCCAATAATCTTTGAGACGTGAGGCATCCCAGATCACTCCCATCCTAGTTGCATCGGTTTGTAAACTTTTTCTTCCTCAAACTCTCGATTCATGGTTTATCAATGATTTTAATGTTTACATTCATGTTCATATCGATGCTTGTGGTTGTTTGGAGCCTTCGTTCGTGAGTTTTTGTGCCAACACCATGTTCCACCATTGTTACCGGCGAGTTCCAAGAAGCTTGCGAAGAGCATAAACCAGGGCTCTGTAACACCCCATATTTTCATTATTTGATTTAAATTGGAATTAAATTATTTATTTGGAATTATTTGGCATTTGATTGGATTTAATTGAAGAATTATGGAGAAAAAGAGGTTATTGGGCTTGATGTGGTGTTAGTAAAGAGGGGGTACTATGCTAGTAGGCCTTTTACTAAATTAAAATCTATTTTCATAAAAATCAGGAATTGAGGAAAAAAGGAAAATAGATGTGAAAGAGGAGCAGAAGAGTAGAAGTGCTGATACGTGAAAGAGGAACAGAAGAGGAAGAGGGCTAATCAAGATCCTCGGCTAAGGTAAGGGGGGACTCTTCCGATTAACCTCTATTATCGGGTTGTAGATGATAGGATTAAGATTTGTATGGTATTGATTCAATAGAGGAGTATGTTCTAGGTTGGGGTTTTGACATTTAGGTTCAAATTGATAAATTACGTGTAAATGCATGTTTTTGATGTTTGATTATGTTTGGATGTGTTGTTGAGGCATGAAATGACATGGAATGATTGTGAATTGATTCTGTTTTTCGTGTATGGTCGAAATGATTTGATTTGGGTTGTGTTGGATGGAAATAAGTTGCTGTCAAAAGTGCTTTTTTTTGCTGTTACAGGTGATGTAACCGGTTACGGTCGGGCTTGTAACCGGTTACGGCGGTGAAAAATGGGGTTTTTGGGCTGGTTACGAGTTCGTAACCGGTTACGGTGTTTTTCGTAACCCGTTACGGCTGAAGCTTTTTTTGAAAAATTATTTTCGTAACCCGTTACGCCTTTTCGTAACCCGTTACGCTGCAGCTTTGAAGAAAAATATTTATTTTCAAAAATTTGTATCTTTTGAACCGTAAATCCGTTTTGGGTGCCGTTTTCGGCGTTGGGTCGATAATTTCATTTCCTATTTAATGAAATAGATTAAAGAGAAGTAGCTCGATTTTATTTTAAAAAAACCCGGTATTTTTGGTGGTGAATTATACTTGTATGCATAAGTGATAATTGCATTTATGCGGTGGTATGCGGCAATGTATTTGCATAGTTGATGAGGTGCAATGATTTGTTGTTTGCATATTGAATATGTGCAACGATGAGTGTTGTTATAATGTGGTTTCTCCTGATTGTTATGCAAATGGATGTTGTTCATGGTAAATATGGTTATCATGTGTTTTGATGAATGATGATGTAAATGCTCTGTTGTTGTTAGGTTGATTTTTTGTACTTGGTACACGATTGTGAGAGGTGCTATTGTTGTTGCACTGTGTGGTGAATGTTCTATCTGTTATGATGTTGTGGTTGTAATTGGTGTTTGATATACATATATTGTTGATGTAAAATATGTATTTTATTACGGTTGAGAAATAGCAATAACTGGGTGTGGCTATTGATTATTGTGTTGGTTGATGATTATGACAACTGGTTGGTTAATGTTGATGATGAGCATGTTATGGTTGATACATGCATTTCATAATCATTATGTGGCTGATCCTTGATGATGGTGGATCAGTGGTAGCTAATTCCCATTGTGTGGAATTAGTGAGTGGGTGTTGCCGTATCCTTGACGATGGTGGATCGGTGAGATGGGTTCGTCCCATGATTGGTACCACATGCATGTAGTTGCATTGCATTAGGTGTTTGATTTATTATAACATGAATGGAAGTTGTCCAATGTTATAATGTTGTGTGTTTGATGTATATGTGTATAGCCTGAATATATGATGATGTTGGGTGAATATTATACTGTTGATGTTTTATCGTTTATGAACTGATAACATTGTTTAATTGTGAATGAGACTCACCCTTACTGTTGATTATTTTTCAGATTAAGGATAAGCGGCTTGTGCTAGGTGAGGATAACTCGTAGAGTTACTTCGTGTAGTTTGGTTGTGTCGGTGTCATGCTCTGGTCTTGTAACACTGGGGGGCTCTTGTGTTTAAAGTTGGATGATAACTCTAGTTTTGGTTTTGTTGTTGAATAATGTTGTTTATGCCTTGAACGTGGTAGATGATGGTTTTGATTATTTAACTAATAAAGTATTCCACTGTGTTTTAAACATGTTTGAAATTGTTTATGTTCCTCAGAACAGCATGACAGATGTTTTATTTTATATGAGATAATTGTAACACTCGTAATCACATGTTTACTCTGAAAATATCATTAATTTATTGGGGGTTTAGAAGGGTGTTACAATAGTGGTATCAGAGCAGGTCGGTCCGTCCGGCCAATTGTCGAGTCAGTTGAGTTGTAAGACAATTGTATATTGTCGGTGTTTTATCCCTTAGTACACGACATTTGAGTGAACCACTATCGGTACTTATTTGTTTTATTGCAGGTGTTGGATTGAAACTTGTGGGGGAGAAGCTTCGCTTCTCGGTTATGTTTCTGTTGTAAGATGATTGATTTAGTAGGAAGTTGTTGGCAACAGTGCACACGTTGTTGGAGTTGTTGTTTTCCGAATCGAAGGTGACTTGGAATTAAGACTTGGCTGGTAATTTAGTTGGAGTATCTTGAAGGTGGATGATTAGATGTAATTGATGATTATTTGTAGGAGAGGAAAATTAGAAAGTTGCAATGTATCAGCTTTGCTGGTGTACTGCGAAGTTGTCGGTTGAGTAGCCTTACGTCTCGGGAGAGGTTCAGTTGCAGGTCTGCAAGGAGGATTGCTGCGATGATGTTTCAGAAAACGAACTTCGGCGATAAGAATGTTTGGAGGCGAAAAGATATGATAAGGATCGGTTTAGAATGTGATTGATTTGAAGATGATAAGTTTCGGAGTGGAATTTTCGCAAGCAAAACGCAGGAAAGTTGCTGAATCGTTATGAAACTTCGAAAATTCATAACTGGAGTTTGGACATCTGATTTGAGATCCGTTTGAAGCGTCGGAAAGCTAACGAGATCAACTTTGTTATAAAAATGGTTGCAGCAGCTGTAACATATTTAATTATGACAGGATGATGTTGGAAAGAGGTGAAGTTGCTGTTACACTTGTTCTTAGAACTAGACTTGTTTGTTGGTACGGCTCGAGATGTCAGTGTCAGAATTGAACGGATTGAAGGAATAATTAAAAGGTTTGTTGAGAAGCAATTTTAGGAATTAAATGTACCAATTGAGGAGTTTTGGATATATCGTATAGAGTGTCGCTGCATGATGTCGATGTTGCATTTCAGATGACGTTGGAAAATTCATATCTTGAGTTCCGAGTGTTAGATTACTGTTCCGTTTAAACCTAAGAAAAAGGTGAGATGATGTTCTACCTTATGGGAGAGTTATAAATACAGTGGGGTGATCCTATAAAGAGATATTTCAAAGTTGGTTAAGAAAGCGTGAAGCTTGTTGAATAGGAATGCCTACTACCGCGATTATTTGAAACAAAGTTGAGTAGAACATGTTGTTTATGAATAAGTTGATGAGATGTTCGGTAATAAAGATGATTTGAGTACCGATGGATTTTAGTTAGAATTGAATTAGTAGTAAAGGTGAGATAAACTTTAGAACGGTTGAAGTCGTATTTGTGAGGCATCACTGATACGTTTGGGTGGTGTATTGATGCAAGATCAGCAAGTAGTAGCTTATGCGTCGAGACAACTCACAGTGCATGGAAGGAATTATCTGACTAATGATTTGGAGTTGGCAGCCGTGGGTTTGTTTTGAAGTTATGGCGACATTGTTTGTATGGTTCGAAATTCGAAGTGTTTAGTGATCATAAGAGTCTGAAGTATCTCTTCTATCAGAAGGAGCTGAATATGAGGCAGAGGAGGTGGTTAGAATTCCTTAAAGATTATGATTTTGGTTTGAATTACCATCCTGGTAAGGAAAATGTTGTGATAATGCATTGCGTAGGAAGTCTTTAAATATGTCGGTGCCAATGGTGAAAGAGTTGGATTTAACTGAACAATTTAGAGATTTGAGTTTGGTATGTGAAGACACTCCTAATAATGTTAGATTGGGTATGCTAAAGCTGACTAGTGGTATTCTTGACGAGATTAGAGGAGGTCAGAGAGTTGATGTTGAATTGGTCGATAAGTTGACTTTGAATTATTCAAGGCAAGGGCGGTGAGTTCAGAGTTGACGAGAATGGTATATTAAGGTTTGGTGACAGAATTAGTGTTCCTGATGTTGCTGAACTTCGAAAGAATATTCTAGAAGAAGGACACCGTAGTGAATTATTGGACTATGATGATGTTAATGAGTTTGAGTGCAAACTCAGAAAGGACACTATTATGTAGTAACAACAGTTTATGCTTAAATATGATTGTCGGCTATCTATTGACAAATTGAGGACTTGATCACCCTTAATCTCTTGTTAATAGTAGACGGAATCATATAGATGGTGTGAGATTGTTTGTTACTTTAATGGTATAAGATGCGATGAATACTAAGCCGTGAGAATAATCACTCATCATGTTGTGTGAACTTATGGAAAAGTGAATATGAAAAAGTAAAACATATTGAACGGTGACTTAAGACAGGTAATCAGAGTTGCACAGCGAAAGTGTGATGTGGAGTGGTGTTATGAGTACTACTCATAGGCAGTGAGGAATTAATATGTCGGGAGCCTACGTAGAGAACATGTATTGATCTATATGTTGGATTTAGGATCTAGTGGATGAATAATGTTGTACCGAAGAATTAGAACCCTTTTGAATAATTGCTGAGATGATGAATATGTTATTATGGTTGTACGTAGTTAACGAGTATGTATTCGGCGAAATTGAAACGAGGAGTTGATGCTATATGATGCTGTAATAATTTTGTGTTGTTATTAAGGTGATATTGTAGATTCCAGATATAATGAGTAATTATACTCTATGAAGGATGAGGTTGATTTAATTCTTAGAGAAGAGTGGAACTCATTTTGAGCTATTTTGTAGGCAGTGGTATATTAAGGCGGATGAATGTGATTATAACTACTTGTGTGTACTCGTTCCGATGGTTGGAATGTTTTAATAGATGTGGTACCTCAGGAATTTGCTTTTAGTACGTGTAAGTATTTCCAGGTGGTAAACTAGTACCATGTGTGGTAAAGAAGGATTCTTGAACGAATGAGTAAAGAGGACCAGAGTTGAGTGTAACTCATAAATCTAATTGGTAATGATGGTGGTAACGAGTAACCAGAGTAGTGCGGCGAAAGCAGAATGTAAACTGTTGGATAATTGATGAAGTAACTTAAGAGAAGTCAGATAATTGGGATTCAATGGTATGAAGAATATTATTATTGAGGTTCTTGAGAAAAGTAGTTGGTGAAAGTACTATTTTATCTTTCAAATGGAAAAGTGTGTTTCAGGTTGGTACGTTCGTATATGGAATGCATTGCTACAGTGTCGATAAGGTGTGATCCTACCACGGGTTGTGTAATTATATTATTCAGTTATTGGGTATATTGTATGAGTCGTACCTCAATGTACTATTATTGTTAACCTTTTGGAGGTATAACGAGTAGTACACCTTTGGGTGGTCAAGTGCGATGTAAGAGCCGAGATTGAATGCGTGAGATGTGTTTCCTGTTGGTTATGTCAGATGGATTTTTGAGGATTGACTGATGGAAATGTTACATGGGAACTGGAGAGTCAGATTAAGGGCTCTATCCGGAACTTTTCACTTGAAGTATGTTTTCGAGGACGAAAACTCTTTTAGTGGGGGAGAGTTGTAACACCCCATATTTTCATTATTTGATTTAAATTGGAATTAAATTATTTATTTGGAATTATTTGGCATTTGATTGGATTTAATTGAAGAATTATGGAGAAAAAGAGGTTATTGGGCTTGATGTGGTGTTAGTAAAGAGGGGGTACTATGCTAGTAGGCCTTTTACTAAATTAAAATCTATTTTCATAAAAATCAGGAATTGAGGAAAAAAGGAAAATAGATGTGAAAGAGGAGCAGAAGAGTAGAAGTGCTGATACGTGAAAGAGGAACATAAGAGGAAGAGGGCTAATCAAGATCCTTGGCTAAGGTAAGGGGGGACTCTTCCGATTAACCTCTATTATCGGGTTGTAGATGATAGGATTAAGATTTGTATGGTATTGATTCAATAGAGGAGTATGTTCTAGGTTGGGGTTTTGACATTTAGGTTCAAATTGATAAATTATGTGTAAATGCATGTTTTTAATGTTTGATTATGTTTGGATGTGTTGTTGAGGCATGAAATAACATGGAATGATTGTGAATTGATTCTGTTTTTCGTGTATGGTCGAAATGATTTGATTTGGGTTGTGTGGGATGGAAATAAGTTGCTGTCAAAAGTGCTTTTTTTTGCTGTTACAAGTGATGTAACCGGTTACGGTCGGGCTTGTAACCGGTTACGGCGGTGAAAAATGGGGTTTTTGGGCTGGTTACGAGTTCGTAACCGGTTACGGTGTTTTTCGTAACCCGTTACGGCTGAAGCTTTTTTTGAAAAATTATTTTCGTAACCCGTTACGCCTTTTCGTAACCCGTTACGTTGCAGCTTTGAAGAAAAATATTTATTTTCAAAAATTTGTATCTTTTGAACTGTAAATCCGTTTTGGGTGCCGTTTTCGGCGTTGGGTCGATAATTACATTTCCTATTTAATGAAATAGATTAAAGAGAAGTAGCTCGATTTTATTTTAAAAAAAACCCGGTATTTTTGGTGGTGAATTATACTTGTATGCATAAGTGATAATTGCATTTATGCGGTGGTATGCGGCAATGTATTTGCATAGTTGATGAGGTGCAATGATTTGTTGTTTGCATATTGAATATGTGCAACGATGAGTGTTGTTATAATGTGGTTTCTCCTGATTGTTATGCAAATGGATGTTGTTCATGGTAAATATGGTTATCATGTGTTTTGATGAATGATGATGTAAATGCTCTGTTGTTGTTAGGTTGATTTTTTGTACTTGGTACACGATTGTGAGAGGTGCTATTGTTGTTGCACTGTGTGGTGAATGTTCTATCTGTTATGATGTTGTGGTTGTAATTGGTGTTTGATATACATATATTGTTGATGTAAAATATGTATTTTATTACGGTTGAGAAATAGCAATAACTGGGTGTGGCTATTGATTATTGTGTTGGTTGATGATTATGACAACTGGTTGGTTAATGTTGATGATGAGCATGTTATGGTTGATACATGCATTTCATAATCATTATGTGGCTGATCCTTGACGATGGTGGATCAGTGGTAGCTAATTCCCATTGTGTGGAATTAGTGAGTGGGTGTTGTCGTATCCTTGACGATGGTGGATCGGTGAGATGGGTTCGTCCCATGATTGGTACCACATGCATGTAGTTGCATTGCATTAGGTGTTTGATTTATTATAACATGAATGGAAGTTGTCCAATGTTATAATGTTGTGTGTTTGATGTATGTGTGTATAGCCTGAATATATGATGATGTTGGGTGAATATTATACTGTTGATGTTTTATCGTTTATGAACTGATAACATTGTTTAATTGCGAATTAGACTCACTCTTACTGTTGATTATTTTTCAGATTAAGGATAAGCGGCTTGTGCTAGGTGAGGATAACTCGTAGAGTTACTTCGTGTAGTTTGGTTGTGTCGGTGTCATGCTCTGGTCTTGTAACACTGGGGGGCTCTTGTGTTTAAAGTTGGATGATAACTCTAGTTTTGGTTTTGTTGTTGAATAATGTTGTTTATGCCTTGAACGTGGTAGATGATGGTTTTGATTATTCAACTAATAAAGTATTCCGCTGTGTTTTAAACATGTTTGAAATTGTTTATGTTCCTCAGAACAGCATGACAGATGTTTTATTTTATATGAGATAATTGTAACACTCGTAATCACATGTTTACTCTGAAAATATCATTAATTTATTGGGGGTTTAGAAGGGTGTTACAGGCTCCATTTAAAATTCCGAGGCCAGATTCGAATTCCTGGCTGTTTTTTACGTGGAACAAGTGTTTTTTGTGGCTGTTCGAAAAGGTTTTTTGCAGGTGTGACCGGAGAAGGAGGCTGAAACCACCGCCCATGGTGGCTCGCTGGTAGGTCAAGGGTTTGGCGAGGGTTTGACCGTCAACGTGTCCAAACCCTAGAAGGTGATTGGCCAGTTCAAATGGTAGAACGCGCGCGTGGCAATTCCCTTTTGTCTGATTTGCCTCTCTTAAAATTTGTAGGCCCCAGTCTTAATTGCTTGACTTTCCTTGTTATTCATTTAGTTTTCTTATTTGTATTTTCTTGATTATTAAACTATCAACTTGAGCGTGCAGCATGATTGGCGAAGAAGAGGTTTGAGTTTCTATACTGCCCTGGGTTCGATCCCTAGTGGGGCAATGTTCTTTTTTTCAAATTATTTAATTCACAGATCCAACGCATCATGCTCATGTGCACATACGGTGAACCTTCAGCTGTGAACCATCAGATCTCCATCAATCCAGATCCAACGCTTCCTAGGAATGCAAGCTCACCATGGACCATCAGAGCTTCTTCACACCTAATTACAGCTAAGTCCTTTTTTTAATTTCTTTCTTATTATTTAGTTTTAATTACATACTATTTTATTTTATTTGTCTATTTATTTTCTTTTTGTATTTGTTTTAATAAAAAAAACCTTTATATTTATTTACCAAATTTTTTTTATACATTGTTTATTTTATTTTCTTTTTATCGAAAGTTCGATTTTTTTTATAATTCTACTAATAGTTGTTTTATTTTAAAAAAGTTTTAAATACTTTTAATCGATTAAATAATTAGGATTTAATCCAATAAATATTTAATTGTTATAACTTTCGACTTTTCTTTAATTTTGGTGTTATTTAATTTATTGATTTTTAAATTATTTAATCTTATGGTTTCCAACCCTGATTTATCCCGGTACATCAGGGTTGTCGATCTTTAATGCACTAACATTTCTCTTCTTCATGCCTAATTTTCAGGGTTACCTCAAGATCCTCCGATTACGCGCCATATCGGATCAAAAGCTAAGTTCTAATCCTTTTCTTATTTAAATGTTATTTTATCTTTTAATTTTTGCCTTATAGGTTAAATTAAGGTTTATTTTCAATACCAAGGAATTCCTCCTACACTCACCCCTATTATTGTCCGTTTAATTCTCAGATGTTCAGAGTCAATCGAAGGTTCGAGGAAGATCAAGGCTGAAGATGTGAAATTAATTATTGTTCTTTCTTATTCTCTGCCTTTATTTTTCTGTTACCCTATAAGGGTTTTATTGTAATAGGTTAGGTTTTATTTTTCCCCCATCCCCGCAGGTGTTTATTGTAATAGCGTAGGATTTTAACTGTTTTACTTTCTGCTGTGGTTAGTAATCCTAGGGAGTGCAAGACTATTAATTGAATCCAGATCACTAATTTATAAGATAAATATCATCGAAGTTAACCACGTGATTGTGCCACACACACACCTTTAGGGTAATCCCTCTCGTTTCCTTGTTGCCTTTTTTATCTGTTGCCTTGTTGCCTTTTTTATTTGTTGTCTGTTGCCTCTAATTGTATTAAATAGTCAAGTCCCTCGATTCCGAGGATACCTAAAGCAAGGTTTCCTAAAGAGATTGAAAATCGTCTAGTCCCTCGAAGTTGCCTCGGTAAAAGATGATTGTCCCAATTGCTAAGGTATCCTCGCATGATGCCTAAAAAGGTTAATGACTATTATATCCTTCCCTTAGACTACCTGCCGTCTTTATGGCAAGGGACAGTCTTATGGCGAATGATATCTCGATGACTCTTCAAACATCCAATTGAAAGACTTCCTGCCCTCTCATGGTATGGATAGACCCTTTCGCCCGAAAAGCTAAAGGAACGATCTTTCAAAACTTAGGGTAGGTAGTTCTCAATTGCTTGCTCAATTCAAACAAATTCAAATCACTTTTCACACCTCCTTTTCAAAACAATTTCCAAAAGGCTACGCTTATTTACAAGCTAAATTCCTTATTCAAAATTTTCTATTCACACACTTCTTTTTCAAACAATTCAAACAAAATGAGCTAAGCAATTAAGAGCCCATGGATAACCATGGATGCAAAGGGTGCCTTACACCTTCCCTTTGTATAACCTACCCCCCCGAACTAAAAATATTTCAAAAGGTCTTTCCTGTTCTTTTAGCCTTTCCAATTGGATAAAATAAAAGTCGGTGGCGACTCTTACTTAACCGCGACATTTTTAATAAAGTCAGTTCACCGTATTACAGAACTGGCGACTCTACTAGGGATCTTTCGAATAAAAGAGGGGTTACCTTAGAGCTAGGATCATTTTAAACTTGTTTGATTTGTTTGATTTATCTTTAAAGGTTGTTTTGGGTATTCTGTTGTGTGAAAGATCCTACACCCGGATCTAGTGTACCTTAGGTATGTGGCAAGAGACTAGGGAGGCTATACGACATGTATCGTTATGGTTGATTTGGTGGCCACCGTTAGTGCGAGACTTTGGGTTGTCCTGATGGCCCTTGAATATGATCGAGGAGACATTTGGCTACCGCGTGGTGTCATAAGCACTAATTCGCCCTTAGAACCTTAGTTGAACTTGGCTTTGGCTTATAGAAAGTAGCGAGATAGCTGGCTTTGGATTCCTGACTGGAGTCGGTTGATACTCGATGCTACACTAATTGAGATTGGACTCTTGGGATGCTTTTGGCTGGCCGATCGAGTGCCATGTTGAGACAATTCCCGCGAGAAAGATCAGGGATACGAGCACCATAGAACTCGGTTACTATTCTAGGACAGGTTGAACCAACTAAACTTCGGTGGGGAGGGTACTTACCTACGAACCTCATGCAAGCCCCTAAACCTAAGGACACTTGTGTGACTTGCTTGTGTGTGTTACTAACCCTTTGGTTTCCTTGCAGGTTTTCCTTGTAGGACTTGTTTGTCCTTATTACCCTACGTTTTGCCCGATGCATTGCATGCGCATAACATTATGACATCATGACATCATAACATATCATATTAACTAACCCTTTCAAGGATCTTAGGAATTTAGGGTGCACAATTTCAGGTACTCTTATCAAGGACCGAATTCCTAATCAAGGGGTAAGAGGATTTATTTTCCTCTGGCCACATACCTTCCAATTTAGAGACTCAGTACCTATCAAGGGGTAAGAGGATTTATTTTCCTCTAGCCATATATCTTCAGATTCAGAAGTATCTCGATTCAGAGGCGATGACCAACTCGATATGGTGAGCTGATTCTCAAGGAAGGACGTTCAAGGACGAAAGCCAAGATCCTTCAGACGAAGCTATGACTGATTCAATGTCTAAATGTCGCAAACTAAATTTCCTAAAGATCCTTGAAAACATTGCATTTGCATTCATAACATCGCGTAACAGGTTTCCATAACAGGTCTCTCATCTTCTCTCGCTGTTTATTTCAGCACAAATGGATCTCGAGCAATCAGTCAAAGACCTTCAGGCGGAGAACGCCCAATTCCAAGCTTTGATTCTGAACTTGTCCAAGGGGCAAGACGAGCTGAAAACCCTTTTGACCAAGAAGGAGAAGAAGTCTAGAAGGTCTCTGGGTGTCCTTAATATGGGAAGAAGATTCCGAGGCCCACTTAAGAAAGTTGAAGAAGTTAAGGTTTCCGAAGAGGATGACGATGAACAAAAGGACGACGCTAGTGTCAAAACTGATGTGAAGAGCAACCATGATTCTGTCAAGCTCTCTCAGGAAGAAGAGGACTACTACTATGAGGACGAGCATCCTGATGACAAATACAAGCTGCTGGAAGAACGTATGCAAGCCATGGAAATTCAAAAAGTACCTGGGTTAGATTTTGAGGAACTAGGACTCATCTCTGGAGTTGTTATCCCTCCGAAGTTCAAGACTCCCACCTTTGCTAAATACGATGGGGTCTCTTGTCCGAAACTGCACTTGAAGTCTTACGTAAGGAAGATCCAGCCTCATACCACTAATAAGAAGCAGTGGATCCACTTTTTCCAAGAGAGCTTATCTGGAACCCAACTCGAGTGGTACTATCAACTAGAGGATAGTGCCAACATTCATACCTGGGAAGACTTGGCAACCGCTTTCTACAAGCAATACCAATACAACAATGATCTCGCGCCAACCCGCATGCAACTACAAAGTATGTCTATGGGTCCTAAAGAAAGCTTCAAGGAGTATGCTCAAAAATGGAGAGACCTGGCTGGCAGAGTTCAACCTCCCTTAGCTGACAGAGAGTTGGTAGATATGTTTATGGGTACACTAATTGGTTCTTTCTATAGCCATTTGCTGGGAAGCTCATCATTTGGATTCACTGAACTTATACTGACTGGGGAACGTGTCGAGAATGGCATCCGAAGTGGTAATATTCAAGCTGCTACATCCTCAGGTGTTACAAAGAAGCATTTCAATGGGAAGTCAGATTCAAATGAGGTGTATGGTTAGAAAAGTAGTAACCATGACCAATCTGTTGGGGCAGTTCTGATCTCCACACCGGCACCTCAAAAAGGTCGTCAAAACAAGCAAGACATGCCTAGGCTCTAGTTCATAAAGATCAATATGCCACTGGCTCAAGCATTACAACACCTATTAAAGTCAGAGTTGATCACTTTAAAGGATCCCACTAAGAATCCTAGTACTTCTGCTCGAAGCTATAATCCCAATATGAGATGTGCATATCATTCTGATAGTCCTGGTCACGATACGAATAGCTGTTGGACATTGAGGAACAAGATTCAAGATATGATTGATGCTGGGGAAATTGAATTTGGCCCTCCTGAGACTCATTATGTAACTGCTAATGCTGTGGATGGCGAGAAGGAGGGACTTTTAGATCATTAGTTTTACTTTCATTTGCAAATTTCTATTCTGTTTGTTTAAACATTCGACTTATGATAGACATTATCTGTTTTAATAATCATCATCAGTGCATTGCATATGTTTGCCTTGAATAAATTATTTCGCTATCACTCATTTTAAATTGTGTCTTTACTTTGCATATGTTTTGCGATACTCAACTCCTGCTAAAGCTATATGCCTTTTGAGGGAGGATGACGAAAACAATACCGCAACCTCATACAGTATGCTTTTGAACGGACTATGCTGACGATGTACAAGCATTGTTTCAATTCCTAAATAGTGGAGATATAAGGATGTTAATCCCTCGTCAACCTCTTTGAGCCTAAGAAGTAGGAGTTTTCTTTCTTGTACAATTCAAAACCCTTAATCATAACCTGGGGCAGGATAGTTACTCAGTTAACTCAATTATACTAGCTGTTGTTTACACAAATAATGATGGATTCCCGCAACCATTAAGTCAGGCAGTCAATATCTATCAAAAAGAAAAAACTGTTAAGTCAAAACCTATGAAGGAGACTTATCAAAAATTGAAATATCCCGCTGACTATAACCTCAAAATAAACAGTTCAGGCAAAAGTTAGGGATAACAAAGTCAAAAAGGAGGTTGCTAAAAATCCTCGACAAAAGAAAACAATTTCAAAAGAGGTCACTACAAATCCTTAACAAAAAGAAAGTATTACAAAAAAAAGGGGATGACTGCCTGTCCAAATAAACCTCCGGTACCTTAACCATCATCAAATATCAATGTTACAACTTCAAGCTTTGCTAAGGCTTAAATGCAGAGTTAACTGAGCATAGGATCGAAGAACATCACGAAGATTGGGATGGGTACAAATAAATTTTGAGCCGTTATCCTTTGTTTCTTAAACCGTGAACCAAGCCACGTTACAACCCTTGAAAGTCCTAACTGAAGCATGGTTAGTTCGAAAGCATACTGTCACCAAAAGGGTATCCTGACTCCTTAAGGTTTACCATAAAAGCTGAGTTGATATCTCCTTTTACAAACATCACGTTTTATAAACATCACGCTTTTACATCTCCAGTTTTAATGTTTTTTCAACAAACTCAAGACAGACATATGCATTGCATCTCATGAATTCATTATTAAACATATTCTGCTACATAATTTCAAGTGTTAGCATCAGAAAGAATCTGCACAGGGTACAACTAATGACTGAAAGTTATCCCGACAGACAAAACCACTTCAGAAGCAATGTCTCTTATGTATACAAGGGTGTTATACCCCAAAATTTGCCCGCATCTTTTTTCAAGAAAACTTCAATCTAAAAATTAAGAGTTTCATATAATCTTGGATTTTCACATCCTGATTTATGAATACTTGATTTTTAGAATTTTTTCTTATACAGTATTTTGGCTTGCTGTTGAATTTATTCTTACGCAAACGCCAAGTACTGTTTATTGCTTCACACACGCTATTTATTTGATATTTGTTTACAGATAAATAGTACTGACGCAATTGGTGCAAAATTAAATCTTTTGCAGGCGCAGAGTCCGGGATTCAGACTGTACTGGTAAACAAGTAAATTATTACTAATTTTTGTTTCCCACTAACTTTTGTACTATATTCCATTATTTTCAAAATCTCTTTTCAAATCTCTTTTTCAAAAATCAAATCTTAACTTTATTCTACACATCTCTCTTTTTCCCAACACTATCATACACTTTCTTTCAAATCTTACTTCCACTCAAATTTTCCTTTTCTACGGAATCACTTCATTCTCCAACGTCTCTATCCTTCTTTTCATTCTATAAATACCTCTCATTTTTTCCATAAAATCTCACATCAAATTCTAAATCATTTCTCAAATTTCTACTTCATATCCATTCTCTCTTCCTCCCCGGCAAAATGGCGAAGCGGATGGAAACATGTTTTCTTATGGTCATCACCATTGCTACGGTGATCATGTCCTTCTTCTGTCTGCATAATCCTGAAAAATGTGGACCTGTGATGGTTACACTCCCGATCATCTATTTTCTGTTGGTCATAGCATGGGTTATTAATCGTCATTCTTAAAGTTTGCCGTATCTCTTATTTTCTTAAATGTATCGTTTACTCGTCGTACCGTTCATTATAGTATGTAATGTTTGTACTGTCAGTATTAAATGTTGTACTATTTGTCATATTGTTGCTTAATTATTCAGATAATATTTTTTGTGTTTTCTGCTAGTCAAATATTTATGTTTCTGTGCATTAAATGATTTTTAGGGTTATTATCGGTAATTTTGCTCGCGTACAGTAAATAATAATTATTTATTATGTATGTGTTTTTTAACAAGTCATGTAAATAAACTTTCATCTTTCACATAAAACAAAAACAACAAAAAGAAAATTAACTTTGACTGTTGATTTTTCACTCTAACTGTTACATGCCTGAATAGTCAGTTGACAGTCAAACTACTGACAGTACAATTCTCCGTGTTTTATACCATCAATCAAATCAAACTTTTGCATTTCAAAATTCCAAGATTTTTGTCCTAGAAGTCTTCTGAATATCACATGATTAGCAGAGACTCAGCACTGCACAAAAATCAGGTACGCTTAACTGTCTCCTACACAAACAGTCCCTAATTAGGGTTTCTTGTTTTTTCAGGATAAACAAGTTTTTGAGACCTCAAATGGATTTCATGGACCTCCATATATCTCAAAGTACCATCATACAAATTTTCAAACTTCAATTCACTCAAACGCACCGTCAGCAGCTCAAACAGTCAACAGACGACCCGTTTGACCAAAAAGTCAACAGACAGTCAAAAATGAATTTTTTTGTCAACATCCATATTTTGTCAAAGGATTCATCATTTGATCATTGGATGATCATATTGCATCAAGGAAAGATAAAAAAATCAACAAAACCCTAAGATTCAAAATTAGGGTTTTCTCCTAAAAAGTCAACTGAACTTTGGCTGGTCATAACTCTCTCATCCTTCATCCAAAAAATTCAAACCAAAGCTCATTTTGAAGGAAATTCAATTATCTTTCAAATTCAATTGGTCCCATGATCATTAGGTTCACCATTTGAAAAATATGAACCAAGACATTACAGGTCATTTTCAAAGTCAACAAAAAGACACTTTTTTCAAAAGGATACACAAGGAGCATCAAAAATCATTTTGACATGATACCAAAGACATTGGTTAGAGGACTCTTTGAGGTTTCCAAAAAGTGCAAGATCTCCTTCATATGACAAAAATTGAGGTATTTACACCTTGTTGAAGTTGGCTAAATTTTGGGAAAATGCATAAAACCAACATTGCTCAAAAAAGTATTTTTTCCAAATGGGGCCAAGTTTTCATGGTTCAAACATGTTTGCCATGATATTATGGGCCTCCCACGACCAAGACAAAGCCCACACCATTTTTATCCATTTTTGGTTTAATTTTATCCTATTTTAAGATTAAATGAAAATGGAAAATGGAAGGATAATGGATAGCTTAGTTTCTAAGCATGAGTCATCCAAGAATCTTTAATTTTCTGCAGAAGATTGAGGTACAAGGCAAGAGCATTGAAGAGAAGCAAGACTTGGTCAACAATTCAAAGGTTTTAATATAAAAAAATCAAGAATTCAACAAAGGCAACCAAAGGCTTCTTGGCTTCAATTCTAAGCACAACATAGCTTATAAATAGCTTAGAGTACTTCACAAATAAAAAACCACGAATTCAGAAGAGAATCTATGCTTGTAACCATACTTGTAATCACTTAAAATTTTCAAAGAAATTCCAAATTCGAATTTTGAATTCAAGTCAGTTTCAATACAAACTAAACATTCAAACACCTTCCTCAAGTATCACTGAAACTATTCCAATCATTTCCCAGCCTTGAAACCCACTGAACTAAGCACTACAGGTCACGACTTATTCAAAATAAAACCAACTCGTATCTGATCATTCAGGCATGTTTAACAAGATGTAGACATATATTTGAACTTAGCTTAATGTCCTGATCATTTCTGGACATTTAATTAAAGTTTGGGAGCCTGTACACGAAACTACCATTTTAGGGTTTCTTAGTTCAAATTTAGGGTTTTTCGTTAGAACCAAAAATAGGACAAATTAAGGGCATGGTTGAATTCAGTAGATTGAGACGAATCGAATGGGCATGTCGCGCCAAATTTATATTCATGTTTGACCCTATTCGCTATTTTGCAGGTTTAGAAGGTATCTATTACAGCGCTTTTATTACAAAAACGTTATTAAAGGTGCTGGCTGGAGGTTGAAGACGATGAGGTGTCCTCACCTCATTGGATAGAACGCGCGCGCCAGTGTTTTTGAATTCTGGGTTCCCATGTGCGCTTTACATCATCTTTCCATGTGACCTCAATATCTGGGCCGTCTGATCTCATTAAACTCTCAATCCAACGCATCAAAACACTCATCCTTACCATGGTCCTCATTTAAATACCACACCTGATCATTCATCTTTTTATTTTCTATTTTATTTTAATTTCTTTGTTAAATTAATTAAAAATAGTTTTAAAAATCCAAAAAATACACAAAAAATATTTTTAAGTTTCTAAAATAATATTTTATTTTCTGATATAAAAATATTTTATTTTTCTTCATAATTTAAATATTTTGCATAATTAATTAGTTTATATTTATATATTTGCTTTTTAATTATTTCAACCAATCAAAAAATCATAAAATTTATTGTTCTTTATATTAAATATAGTTTATATATTATAGGCTAATTTTGTACATATTTAGAATAATTTTCTCTTTAAGTTTTAATTATTTGTGTAATTATTTATATAATTATGTGTTAATTAACTTAATAAATTTCAAATCAATTTCAAAAATCCCAAAAAAATTAGTTTTGTTTTAAAATTAATTAACAAGCATTTTGAACATATTTTGAACTTAATTTTTAGGTTTGAAATTTATTTTCGTCTTTTTTCCTCATTTTAATTTAATTAATCATGCATTAATTATAATTAAAAACAATCATAAAAATCCAAAAACATTTCTTTTATATTTCTTGCAATTTAAATTCCTAGATAAATGTATAGGTTGTCAAATTCATGTAAATAGCGTAGTTTACATTTCCCGCACAATCGATGTAATAGCGTAGATTTACTTTCCGCATTTTACATTTCCGCATTTTAAATTCCAGCACATATAAACTGCGTACATGCCAAAGATAAAATTGAATCGTTAGATCACTAACTTCAAAGATAAAATATTTGAATCCAAACACAATCACACTTGCACCTCTTAGGGTAATCCCTTTCTCATTCTTTTCAAAATCAAAATCAAATTCTATTATTTCAAACGCAAAATCGAACAAACAAATTTGCTTGCTCACTAATTTCAATTGCTTTTAAATTCTATTATAACTCAGGGTAGATCTCCTAATTTGCTTGCTCAAATCAAAACAAACAAATCTCTCATATATCATTGTTTTTTTTCAAAAATAAAACTTTCAAAAAGACAATACTTTGTATATATCCAAACAAGGATCATTATGAAGTTAACGCTCTTTTTTCCAAAGCATCTTTTGAAAGATAAAAACACTTTGTATACATCCGCACAAGGATCATTACAAATTCAATTTACAAAGGTATTTGAAACCACATACGAGCATTTAAAAGCAATTGAAAACAAGTGAGCTAAGCAAATTAAAGAGCCCATGGATAACCATGGATACTAAGGGTGCTAACACCTTCCCTTTGTATAACCTACCCCCTTACCCAGAATTTCTTAAAGGTCTTTTTTCTGTTTCTTTTATAAACCTTTCCTTAATTGGATAAAATAAAAGGTCGGTGGCGACTCTCTGATTTTCAAACACAAAAGCAGAAACAAAAAAGAGTCAGTTCGCGTATCTCTCCACGAGAGGTGTGGCAAAAAACCGAGCGCGCGACAAAGGGGAATGACATGGTTTACCCAATCAACCTGGGGCAATCAAGTCAAGATTCAAAGAATCTCTCAGGAGCACCATAAAATCAGGGGCATGCACCCAAGCGGCTCTGAAGTTACTTCCCTAATAGTCAGGGGCATCACCCTAAGTTCATAAGTACTAGGGGCATCACCCAGAGTATATGTCCAAAGGTCCTCACAAGGAGAATCTCTCCAAAGTCCCTACTAGCAGAGGCAAAGCGGTGCAAAGCCTGTTTGACACTTCAACCAACACTCATTGGTGTGTCCAAATAAATACAAATCCAGGAATGACAGTTAATATAATACTGGGGGCAACGTTCAAGAAATCCATGCTTTCCCCACAAAGGTGGTTACGCAGGATCATATCCCCACAGAGTAATCATTAAGAAGATACCTTTAAATGTTCTCGTCCCAACAAAGACTTAGTTCCGCAACGGAGTTTACATCTTTGACATTGTCGGTTCCCCGACACTTTTTCTCTACTCCAAACAGGGTTATTCATCTCTCTTATCCCCGGTCAGGGTACATCAAGATCAATCATTCAAATCGCTTTCATCCCCAAGCAAAAATCATAAATCTCCAGCTGAGCATCTTCAAAACAAGATCAGACAACAAAATCACAAGGACATAGAGATTTATTTTCTCAATCAAGACAACATAAATCATATTCACATATCATATGTCATAAACATATTCATACATTGCATACATTACCTCATAATGAATTCATACATAACACGCAAGTTTCTTATTTATTTTGAGAGACTCTTCGCATAATACATGCATCATGACATTACATAAAGATTAACTTTACCTTTTCCAGGATACAAGTACAAGCAGATGAACAAAATCTCCAATTTTCAAAGATCTAATTCAGTTACTAAGAACGGTGCTGACACGACAAGAGATCTAATTCTATCATCACGAACGGTGTAGACACGATATCCTTCCAAGGTCTAATTTAGTTACTACGAACAGTATTGTCACGATCAACATTCAAAGATCTAATTCGGTCACTACGACCGGTGCTGACACGATCAAAGAAAGAGATAGACTTAATCATGACACTCAATTCAGAAAAGACCATGACAATGAAGTCACGACAATGGAGTCACAACAATGAAGTCACCACAATTGAGTCATGATCGGTCACCATTTCTAGTAAGTTTCCGCATCATTTTCCGACCGAAATTCGTAATCTTGGTAATACTAAGTGGCATTGGCATATGTTTTTAAGTAAGTTTTCATATTTTCGTCTTTGTGACGTTCTTGCATCTTAAGGTGTTTTGAGTATTACAAAAGTGTCGTTTTATGCGCTGGTTGTTAGGTTGTTTTTGGCCAGGTTGATGCAAGGGAGAGATAGAAACTTATGGCGCGCACGAGCGGAGAAAAAGAAGCCAGAAAAAGCCAAGTCTGAGGTCAACACGGGCACCCGTGTGCATGCACACGGTCCGTGTCAAAAAGTGGTTGGAAAAGCTAGTTTGAAGGCGAGGCAGAGGTTTCACACGGGCACCCGTGTTCAGGCACACGGTCCGTGTGGAAAGATGCGTGGAAAGTGAATTTTTGGCTCAGGAGCAGAGGAACAACACGGGCGCCCGTGTGCAGCAACACGGCCCGTGTTGTTGAAGCGTGCTGATTTTATTTTCTTGACTTTTCTCACTTAAAGGGGATCAGTAAGGGTATTTTTGGAACTCCAGTTGCAACCTGAATGGAAGTGAGTGATAAGAACAACCCTAGGGAAAAAGAAAAGACACTTTTTGATAGATCCTAATATTGAATTGCAGAGAGAAGAGAGACGGAAGCGAGATTTTGGAAGGCGAAGAGATTCAACGGTGGACACCATTGAAGATCCTAGTTCTCCCAATTGATTGTAATGTCTAAACTTTTTCATTTGTGCTTTTTGAATACTATGATAGGCTAAACCCCCCAATGCTAGGGGGGTGTCCCTGATTCGATCTGTAATAACTCTGGATTTGGTATTTCGTTAATTTAAAGTTTGTATTGTTCAATTCAATTGTATAATGTTTATAATGCTTTCTCTATCGGACCAATAAGGATTGTTCTGTGGTTAACAATTCGTAGGACTACAATTGTTAGGGTTTGTATACAATTGAACCTTATGATCATCACCTAGGACTAGGGATATAATCTGGTTATTCGGAAATTCTTGATAAATTAATGATTTGGTTTTGTCTGATTTCTCTAAGGACTTAAGTAATCGGAGTTTAAATCAAATAAGATTGTCACTGAGGACTTATGACAATCATACATGAGAATGAATAATTGAACCATATGCACGGGTTAACGAGATCTTCATCCAGAGGAATTGGAGAGAGAATCACACACCCTACCTTAGCATTATTTTCTCATATTAAAAAGTTCAGTTTTAATTTCCTTTATTTCTTAGTAGTTTAATCTCTTTTGTCACTTATTTGAAACAACACTCATATGAACTTTTGTTTAATTGACTGAGTCCAATCACTTGTATTTCCTACGCAATCCTCGTGATCGATACTTGGGGTAAAACCCATTATTACTACATCGGTAAAAATAGTACACTTGCTATTTTTCCGATCAAGTTTTTGGCGCCGTTGCCGGGGATTGCCAAAATATAAGTGTTAATTAGTCAGTTAAAATTTTATTGCTCTGCAATTAAAATTTTATTTTTGCTGAATTTATATTTGTTTAGTTTTATTTTTGATTCAATTCGAACTAATCGACTTCTAATCTTGTATGCGAGGTAAGGCCTCAGCTGAACTTCTTTTTGACGCAGAACCAGAAAGGCTATTGCGAGCAAGACTCCGAGAAGTTAAACGGAAAAGACTGGCTTCAAAAGGAGAATCTCCTATAGTTTCAGAATCAGAAGACGAAGAAAGAATATCTATTTCATCCGAGCAGTCAGAATCTGAGCCTGAAACTATGGCAGCTGATCCACCTCCTCCAGAGAGGCTTTTAGGAGACTATGGAAGGGCTAATGCCCCGCTAGGAAGAATGACCATCGTAAACCAACCGGTCAATGTGGCACACTTCCAACTCCATCCTTCAACTATCCGACAATTGGAGAGCAAGCCGTTTGCGGGAAGAATCAGTGAAGATGCAAATAAGCATCTACAAAGATTCCTCACCACAACAACATCATTGAAGATTGAAGGCCATTCTGAAGAAGCCAAGAGACTCGTGATGTTTCCATTCACTTTATCCGAAGACGCGGAAGATTGGTTTTACTCACTTCCAGCTGGAAGCATCACAACATGGTAACAAATGGAAACGGCGTTCCTTAATGAGTATTTCCCTGCATCAATCTTTATTCGAAAAAGGTATGATATTGTGAACTTCAAGAAGAAAGAAGGGGAATCACTGGGAGATGCGTATAAAAGGTTCAAGAGGTGTTTGGTTGCATGTCCTACTCATAATATGGACCCAACCGAGCAAATGCAGACTTTTGTTAATGGTCTCCGACTTAAGACGAAACAGCTTATCGACACTGCCTCCGGTGGCTCAACTAATTTCTCAACAGCCACTGGTATCAAGAGAATCATAGAAGCGATTGCCGCCAATGAGCACATTGAGTTATATGACCGTGCCATAAGCCAACCAGAAGGAAAAATTGATTTGAAGCTTGCTGATAAGGTAGTTAAAATGGAAGAACAAATTGCAGCTGAGGTAGAGAGAAGATTGAAGAAGATGAACATTGGTGAACAGAAAGTAGCTCAAGTTGAGCCAACTACCTCCGTTGTGTGTGAAATATGTAGTGGGCCACATTTTGCTATGCATTGTGTGGCAACACAAGAACAGGTGGAACAGATTCATATGTTAAGGCAAAACAATCCATACGCTAATACATATAATCCGGGTTGGAAAAATCATCCTAATTTCGCATGGAAGGACCAACAAGGAAACTTTCAAAAGCAAGGACCAACCCAATTTCAAGCTCCAGCGCATTCACAACAATACAGACCTCCACAACAACAACATCCATATCAGCAACAATTCCACCATCATCCTCAACAATTCCAACAACAGGTACCGAAGAAAGAAGATTGGGAGATCGTGATTGAAAAGATGGCAGCTCAAAACTCTCAGTTTCAAGAAGAGACAAGGATCAACCTCAGGACCACCACAGCTTCAATCAAAAATTTGGAAGTTCAGATGGGTCAAATAGCACAACATATCACTTTACAGGCACATGGAAACTTTCCGAGCAAAACTGTGAAAAATCCGAAAGATCAAGAGAAGATTAATGCTGTTACAACAAGGACTAAAAAGGTTTTAGAATCGGAAAAAGAAAAAGAGGAGATAGATGACCCTATGGTGGTAGAGATATATTTGGAAATAAGAGAGAACCCGAAGGTGCAGGAAGTTGTGATACCACCGGTTAAACCAGTTGAAGAAAAAAATAAGAAAGATGCTGAACCGGTGATCAAAATACCTTTTCCTTCCCGAGTGACAAAGAAAGATTCAAAAGAGAAAGACTTGAGGAAGTTTACTAAATTGTTCAGAAGGTTAGAAGTAAACCTACCATTCTTTGAAGCACTGGAGCACATGCCCTTGTATAAGAAATTTATGAAAGAGGTGCTGGCAAAAAGGAGATCACTCGGAGGAGAACAAAAAATTACAACCGAGAAGTGTGGGACAATCTCGTCAGAAAGAAAGATCCCAATAAAGAGGAAAGACCCTGGGACGGTGGCGATACCGTGCACTATTAAGAATATGACATTTAAAAAGGTACTCATCGATTCTGGTTCTGGTGTAAGTTTGATGCCTCTGTCCATTTTTAAAAGGCTGGGACTGGAAAAAATTAGCGAAAGCAAGACACAGTTAAGGTTTGCCGATCACACTAGTAAGAAATCCTATGGGGTAGCTGAAGATGTACTAGTGGAAGTTGATAAGTTTGTTTTCTCTGTTGATTTCCACATCATGGACATTCCGGAAGATGAAGACACTCCTATCCTTCTTGGGAGACCCTTTTTGGCGACAGGCCGCTGTAATTTTGATATTGAAAAAGGGACACTAACGCTGAAATCATTTGATAAAGAAGTGACTGTGAAGATCTTAGGAGTCAGGAAACAAAGGCCAGGTGAACAAGAAGACAAAGATCTTCAAAATCTCCAAGAAAAAGTTTCAAGCATAGCCTCTCTGATGGAACCAACTTATGTAGCTGTCAAAAGTCCTAAGAGAGCTAAGGAAGTCGAGAAAAAGGTGGGAAGCAAAGTGAAGAGAAAAGTTATACAGGATTTTCATCTCCATGAGTTCGCGATTGCGGAGGTGGCAAGCAACAAGGTTTGGAAAATGGAATACCCTCCATAAAAAAAGGGGGTAATGAACCGTCGAGCCAGGCGACGTTAAACGAAGCGCTCCGTGGGAGGCAACCCACGCTTGTTTTCTTTAACACTTTTTCTTTGTTCTATTTTTGTGTGATTTTAGGTAGTAAAGTTTGGACCAGTAGGAGCAACACCCAGCACGAAGATTGTTCAAGTTTGGTGCTAAGAAGAACATCAACACGGGCGCCCGTGTGCAGCAACACGGCCCGTGTTGAGTCAGAGCGCAGAGAAAAAAAAATATATAATGCAAGTGAAGCTACAACACTGGCAACACGGCCGCCCGTGTGCAGCAACACGGCCCGTGTTGCCCCTCAGCGCCCTGTTTAAGCAATGCAGACCACTAACACGGCCGCATGTGTTAAGCCACACGGTCCGTGTGGGGCATGCGAGGCAGATTTTTTAAAAATTTGTTTGGGCCACCCATGTGGGCCTCATCTGCATTATAACATTTTTCTTCCTCTTTCCATTCATTCTCCCACTTCCCACTTTCCTCCTCCATGAAAACCTAGCCTCCATCTTCACAAACCTCACTCTACCACCATCAACAACCCACTTGAACACTATAGGTCCCTCACAAAAGTTGCTCTACTCTCCATCCTCTACATTTCTATCGGTTTAGAATTTTAACTTTTGCATTTTAATTTTTTCGAATTTTTCCTTATGGTGTGTTTGTCTCTTGTTTCAATTTTTTTGCAGAGCACTTATAATGCCTCCCCGAAAGACAACCCAGCGTCGCGGCGTCAGGGATGATTTTCTTGTTGAATCCTCCCAACCAAGACAGCGGGTCCGTCGTGCCCCTAGTCGTGCAACCGGTCGTAGTGGGAACCAAGAAGAGAATGCCCATGGCATTACATTTGCCTTTCCTGAACACAAAGCAAGGTATGATGTTTTGGTTCAGCGTAAATTACTCCCGACCCGATATATATGTGATGACACACTTGTCAAGTTAGGCCTTAAAGATGAAGTCTACCGTATGTTTCATAACATCGGAATGTTGCCCTTTATGCTATTTGAGGCACCGACTTATGAAGGCCTAACTCTTGAATTTCTGAGCACTGTAGAATTTAAATTGAGACACAAATGGAATGGCTCCGAATTGGAGTATTTTGGTGATCTGGAATTTTACATGTTTTGAAATAAGCATACTTTATCTGTGGAAGAGGTTGGGGCGGCCCTTAAATTACCGACCGCTGGACCGGGAGCCCCTCCCGAAACCTTTCCTGCTTGTGAATTCTGGGAGGCCATCACAGGTTCAGCTGGGTACAATCCAAGCAAGGCTAAGGCCTCGGGGATTCATAACCCTTGTTTCAGATATGCTCAAAAGGGTTTGGCTTTTACCTTATTTGGGAGGGGAGATAGTACAGGGGTCTGTGCAAGGAGAGAACTGTTTCTGTTGCATAACATGATTGAGGTAAGTCGCGTGGATATCGCGGCCTTTGTTGCTAACCACCTAAAGCAAGTTGGAAATGCTTCTACTGGAGAGATCTCAGTGGGTGGGATGATCTCTCAATTGGCTGAGCACTTGAATTATAGCCAGTTATTGATTGAGGGATACCCTATAGTTACCGGATAACTCTTGATAACATAAAGGCTTGATTTCATCATAATTCTCTAAGGACTTAGGAGTTAGGATGAATGTTCAAAGGTTTTCCCACTAAGGACTTAGGGGAAAATAATCTAAAGGGCGGTAATTAAAGGTTATGAACTTGTTGAAGAGATCTAAATCCAAGGTTATTACAGGAACAATCACACACTATACCCCTAGCATAATACTCATATTTGTCAAAAAGCCAATTTACTTTTCTGCTTATTTTAATTATTGTTTAGTGACAATTTGCAAACAAAACCCCAATATTAGTTTTTGTTTAATTGATCTATAATTTGAACTCGATATTACTACGCAGTCCTTGAGATCGACATTCGGGGAATTTCCCTATTATTACTACAGAGGCAAAATAGTACACTTGCTATTTTACCGATCAAGTTTTTGGCGCCGTTGTCGGGGAATTTCCCTATTATTACCTTATAGGAACCCTCGCTACCGGGTAAGAAAATTGACTTGCAAACTCTGGTCAATCAAAGAATGATTGTGGTAAAGCCTGGGTACTTTTCCCTAACTGTTCACGGGCAACATATTATGGCATTACCTGCACCCGGTAGTATTTCTATTGCAAATCGTGCTAACTGGTTGTATGTAGCTACAGGTGGATATATGGGTGAAAGCCATCCACATGATCATAATTTTGCAGGTGACGACATGGAGGATGACATTCCAACCCAAGATCACCTTGTCCCGCCTCCTCAGCAATTCTTCCAACACACTGATGGGTCATCCTCAATGACTCAGGATCAATGGGGGTGGGTACAAACGGAGATTGGAGCTATCCGTACCGAGCAAACACGACAAGGTGTTGAGTTGCTCCGACAAGGAGCTGTGATAGATGATGTCCAAGAGATGATGCGACGCCTTACGTTGCACTTTCCTCAGGATCCTCCTCCTCCACCACCGTTTCAGTAAGCCGGGTGGTCTCCGTCACACTGGAATTGAAACATTGCGGAAAATGTTTCGTTCAAGTGTAGGGGAGGTTCTTATTTTATTGCTTTGCTTTCAGTTTTGAATTCATAGTTTAGTTTGTTTGATTTGAGTATGTTTAATTCTCTTACTTTTACTTTTACTTTTAAGTTTTTTTTTTTTTAAGTTTGTATGGTGCAGTGCCGTCATGGTGTTACCAGATGATGATACAAGTCGGAAGGAAGCGAACTAATAGTTAGTGGTTGAACAAACACATTCCACACTTAATCTCCTCAGGCACCACGGAAGCTGGCACAATCAAAGGGAAGAAGGTAGGACGCAAAAGTCGACACTGAACCAAGAGAGAATTATGGTGTACTTTAGATGAAAGGAAACTGCAGGACACCAAGAGCACCTTGAAGCATGCAAGCTTAACCGACCCGGTGAGATTTCAGAGCCAAATTCATAACTCCACATGAGAGTCCAGTCAGGTATGGCACTATTCACTTTGATTTTGCGTATGTTCTCATAACACAAGCACACTACGAAAGCGCACACTGAGGCAAGTTTTTTTTCTCGTAGCTCCGAGCCTTTCTAGCCATCCCGTATGCATGATATCCATCGTCACCCCTTTTGAGCCGTAATGTGTGTTTTGTTCATTGTTGTTATTCCTTTTTATCACCCACATCCTCACTGTTCATGTTATCGCTCGGCATTAATGGAAATCTCTTAAAGGACACTAAAGAATCTAAGTGTGGGGTTGTTAACCATTGAAAAAGGGCAAGAAGAAGAAAAAAATATATATATATATATATATATATCTCAAAAGAAAAAAAAAAGAGGGAGAAAAGATGAATGTGGAACTTGTGAAAACCCAAAAAGAAGGTTTGAAAATCAAAACAAGAAAAATCTTAGCCCTTGCCCACTTTTGTGAAAGACCATTATAAGGTCCAAACCCCATTTTTACGATTCAAATTATTATGAGTAAAGAAGTGAATCCAATATAAATGCCGAGCACCAAAACCATTTGTTATCCCATTCCTTGTTTACCCCACCAAACCCATGCCACGATACAACCCTAAGACCTCATGAAGTGTGTGTAATCTGTGTGTGTAGTGATTAGAGAATATATTCAAAGTTAAAAGTAATATGCATGCCTTGGTACTGTGAGTGTAAACATTTAACCCAGAGAGATTTTGTGAAATTGTGAAAAGCTTGCAGGTGAAAAAGTGCTCGAAAGTGGTAATGCGGTTGATAGTTTGAAGACGGAAACCAGAAACTCGATTACTAAGTGAAGGACTTTGCGAAATACCTGATTGTGTTGTGGAGAAAAAGAATCTCGTCGGTGACCTATGTTGGGCCTCGATACATCACTTGAGGACAAGCAATGAGATAAGTGTGGGGTTGTGATCGGTCACCATTTCTAGTAAGTTTCCGCATCATTTTCCGACCGAAATTCGTAATCTTGGTAATACTAAGTGGCATTGGCATATGTTTTTAAGTAAGTTTTCATATTTTCGTCTTTGTGACGTTCTTGCATCTTAAGGTGCTTTGAGTATTACAAAAGTGTCGTTTTATGCGCTGGTTGTTAGGTTGTTTTTGGCCAGGTTGATGCAAGGGAGAGATAGAAACTTATGGCGCGCACGAGCGGAGAAAAAGAAGCCAGAAAAAGCCAAGTCTGAGGTCAACACGGGCACCCATGTGCATGCACACGGTCCGTGTCAAAAAGTGGCTGGAAAAGCTAGTTTGAAGGCGAGGCAGAGGTTTCACACGGGCACCCGTGTTCAGGCACACGGTCTGTGTGGAAAGATGCGTGGAAAGTGAATTTTTGGCTCAGGAGCAGAGGAACAACACGGGCGCCCGTGTGCAGCAACACGGCCCGTGTTGTTGAAGCGTGCTGATTTTATTTTCTTGACTTTTCTCACTTAAAGGGGATCAGTAAGGGTATTTTTGAAACTCCAGTTGCAACCTGAATGGAAGTGAGTGATAAGAACAACCCTAGGGCAAAAGAAAAGACACTTTTTGATAGATCGTAATAGAGAATTGCAGAGAGAAGAGAGACGGAAGCGAGATTTTGGAAGGCGAAGAGATTCAACGGTGGACACCATTGAAGATCCTAGTTCTCCCAATTGATTGTAATGTCTAAACTTTTTCATTTGTGCTTTTTGAATACTATGATAGGCTAAACCCCCCAATGCTAGGGGGTGTCCCTGATTCGATCTGTAATAACTCTGGATTTGGTATTTCGTTAATTTAAAGTTTGTATTGTTCAATTCAATTGTATAATGTTTATAATGCTTTCTCTATCGGACCAATAAGGATTGTTCTGTGGTTAACAATTCGTAGGACTACAATTGTTAGGGTTTGTATACTATTGAACCTTATGATCATCACCTAGGACTAGGGATATAATCTGGTTATTCGGAAATTCTTGATAAATTAATGATTTGGTTTTGTCTGATTTCTCTAAGGACTTAAGTAATCGGAGTTTAAATCAAATAAGATTGTCACTGAGGACTTAGGACAATCATACTTGAGAATGAATAATTGAACCATATGCACGGGTTAACGAGATCTTCATCTAGAGGAATTAGAGAGAGAATCACACACCCTACCTTAGCATTATTTTCTCATATTAAAAAGTTCAGTTTTAATTTCCTTTATTTCTTAGTAGTTTAATCTCTTTTGTCACTTATTTGAAACAACACTCATATGAACTTTTGTTTAATTGACTGAGTCCAATCACTTGTATTTCCTACGCAATCCTCGTGATCGATACTTGGGGTAAAACCCATTATTACTACATCGGTAAAAATAGTACACTTGCTATTTTTCCGATCAAGTCACGATAATGGAATCACGGTAACTGAGTCACGATAATGGAATCACGACAAATGAGTCACGGTAATGGCATCACGACAACTGA
Source organism: Vicia villosa (assembly GCF_029867415.1). Classification (NCBI taxonomy): domain Eukaryota; kingdom Viridiplantae; phylum Streptophyta; class Magnoliopsida; order Fabales; family Fabaceae; genus Vicia; species Vicia villosa. The sequence goes on from NW_026706238.1 coordinate 156,664, forward strand.
GTCACCATAATGGAATCACGACAATGGAGTCACGACAATGAAGTCATGACAATGGAGTCACGATGATTGAGTCACATATCTAATCCCGGTATTCAGTTCAGAAACAATCATGACAATAAAGTCATGACAATAGAGTCACTACAATTAATTCACTTCACACTCCTAACATCCAGATGGCATCTGTAAACCCATCTCCGATAAACTTTCTGTCAACGCCCGGATGGTATCTTTAAGCCCATCTCCAACAAACACTTCTCAATACTTCAAGCTCGAATATAGTCTAACGTACGACTTATTCTGACTTTCGTATTTATCCAGATCAGATGGCATCTTTAAGCCCTTCTCATACATCTTTTCCAACACTTGGGCGGCATCTTTAAGCCCGTCTCCGGTAAAAGTCCATGCTGCAGCCAGGGCAAATTCCTTGGTATTCTAGCGTTCAATCCTCTTCTACCTTTAGATTCCGACATGCACACATGCCAATCTATATCTTCAGGTATAAGAAGATTGAACAGGGGCAGCTGTCATACCCTAAAATTTTCCCATCTCATTTTACTTCCCAAGCTCATACCAAAACTTAAGACTCAAAGGCACATTCTCCTAAACAACAACCCTCCAACTAGGGTTTTGCTCCTCTCAAAAATAAAATCAGGTTCTGACACCCCAAGTGGTCCTCATGGCCTCTCACATGCCTCGAAGGATATTCATGACCAATTTCAAGCCCTAATTCAAAGGAGTACTCAGTCAAAGGCCCAAAGGATCAATAATCGATTAGTTGACCTGAAAGTCAAAATATGGTCAAAGTACAGTCAAAATTCCTGATTTTTGGCCAACATCCACATTTGGAAGTATTATTCATCATTTGATCAATGATTGATCATGATTCATCAAGAAAAGATCGGAAGTCAACAAATTCAAAAGTTTCTAAATTAGGGTTTCCATAGGAGGAAGTCAACTGAACTTTGACCAGCCATAACTCCTACATGGAACATCAAAAATTTCCCATCCAAAGCTCATTTTGAAGCAAATTGAATTCTCTACAATTTTGTCTCTCACATGCCAAGTCTAAAAATGCTTTATTTGAGAGATATGGATCAAAACATTATAGGTCCTTTTTGAAAGTCAACCAAAAGCAGTTTTTTGTCAAAGCCAATATCATTAAGATAAAATCCTCAAATGGAAGAAATCTTCCAAAGTAGCTTGTAGAGGACATCTTGGGCTTTCCAAAAAGTCCTAGAACACCTTCATAGGTTAAAAATTGAAGGAGTTATGCATTGATGAAGTTGGCCAATTTTGGAAAGATGCATGAAGCAAATAAGGACCAAAATTGGATTTTTTCCAAAGGGGCCTATTCTTTTGCTATCCAAACTTGGTTCTAAGATTGTCAAGAGTATCCAAGCCCAATCTCACGTCCTTGTGCTATTTATTTCATTTATTTTGATTTTTTTAATTCATTTAAAAATTCAATTTAAACAAATAAATCAAAGAAAATCATTATAGAATGGATGCCCCATATTTGTTTCTTGATTCAATCAGAATAAAATCAAATTTTTAAAATAAGGAAAAGCACGTGAATAAGGATTGGAAGGGAGTTAACCAAAAAAAGAAAGATCTTATGCAAAATCAATCAAATCTTTTTTAAATTGCATCTCTTATCAATCACTTGAAGACCAAGTCAGATTTTTAACCTAAAAATATTCTATATATAGGCTGTATGTTCAGAGGACAAGAGGAGAAGGGTTTGCAGCCTCGAAGGGCAAGTTTAAAACTTTCAAGAATTACTCACAAGCTAGGGCATACGAGAATTCTCTCCACAGCCATTCCCATTCTGTTCTAAGCATTGAGTCCTCTTCCTGGAGATCCCAGAGATTCATCCCAACCATCTTTTAGACGTGAGGCATCCCAGATCACTCCCATCCTAGTTGCATCGGTTTGTAAACTTTTTCTTCCTCAAACTCTCGATTCATGGTTTATCAATGATTTTAATGTTTACATTCATGTTCATACTGATGCTTGTGGTTGTTTGGAGCCTTCGTTCGTGAGTTTTTGTGCCAACACCATGTTCCACCATTGTTACCGGCGAGTTCCAAGAAGCTTGCGAAGAGCATAAACCAGGGCTCCAATTAAAATTCTGAGGCCAGATTCGAATTCCTGGCTGTTTTTTACGTGGAACAAGTGTTTTTTGTGGCTGTTCGAAAAGGTTTTTTGCAGGTGTGACCGGAGAAGGAGGCTGAAACCACCGTCCATGGTGGCTCGCCGATGGGTCAAGGGTTTGGCCAAGATTTGACCGTCGATGTGTCCAAACCCTGGAAGGTGATTGGCCAGTTCAAATGGTAGAACGCGTGCGTGGCAATTCCCTTTTGTCTGATTCACCTCTCTTAAAATCCGTAGGCCCTAGTCTTGACTGCTTGACTTTCCTTGTTATTCATTTAGCTTTCTTATTTGTATTTTCTTGATTATTAAACTAACAACTTGAGCGTGCAGCATGATTGGCGAAGAAGAGGTTTGAGTTTCTATACTGCCCTGGGTTCGATCCCTAGTGGGGCAATGTTCTTTTTTTCAAAGTATTTCATTCACAAATCCGACGCAGCATGCTCATGTGCACATACGATGAACCTTCAGCTGTGAACCATCAGATCTCCATCAATTCAGATCCAACGCTCCCTGGGAAGTCAAGCTCACCATGGACCATCAGAGCTTCTTCACACCTAATTAGAGCTAAGTCCTTTTTTAATTTCTTTCTTATTATTTAGTTTTAATTACATACTATTTTATTTTGTTTGTCTATTTATTTTCTTTTTGTATTTGTTTTAATAAAGATACCTTTTTATTTATTTACCAAAAATTTATTTTTTTTATACATTGTTTATTTTATTTTCTTTTTATCGAAAGTTCGATTTTTTTTATAATTCTACTAACAGTTGTTTTATTATAATTTTTTTTAAATACTTTTAATCGATTAAATAATTAGGATTTAATCCAATAATTATTTAATTGTTATAACTTACGACTTTTCTTTAATTTTGGTGTTATTTAATTTATTGATTTTTAAATTATTTAATCTTATTGTTTCCAACCCTGATTTATCCCGGTACATCAGGGTTGTCGATCTTTAGTGCACTAACATTTCTCTTCTTCATACCTAATTTTTAGGGTTACCTCAAGATCCTCCGATTATGCGCCATATCGGATCGAAAGCTAAGTTCTAATCCTTTTCTTATTTAAAAGTTATTTTATCTTTTAATTTTTGCCTTATAGGTTAAATTAAGGTTTATTTTCAATACCAAGGAATTCCTCCGACACTCACCCCTATTATTGTCCGTTTAATTCTCAGATGTTGAGAGTCAATCGAAAGTTCGAGGAAGATCAAGGCTGAAGATGTGTAAATTAATTGTTTTTCTTTCTTATTCTCTGCCTTTATTTTCCTGTTACCCTATAAGGGTTTTATTGTAATAGGTTAGGTTTTATTTTTCCCCCATCCCCGCAGGTGTTTATTGTAATAGCGTAGGATTTTAACTGTTTTACTTTCTGCTGTGGTTAGTAATCCTAGGGAGTGCAAGACTATTAACTGAATCTAGATCACTAATTTATAAGATAAATATCATCAAAGTTAACCACGTGGTTGTGCCACACACACACCTTTAGGGTAATCCCTCTCGTTGCCTTGTTGCCTTTTTTATTTGTTGCCTTGTTGCCTTTTTTATCTGTTGCCTGTTGCCTCTAATTGTACTAAATAGTCAAGTCCCTCGATTCTGAGGATACCTAAAGCAAGGTTGCCTAAAGAGATTGAAAATCGTCTAGTCCCTCGAAGTTGCCTCGGTAAAAGATTATTGTCCCAATTGTTAAGGTATCCTCGCATGATGCCTAAAAAGATTAATGACTATTATATCTTTCCCTTAGACTACCTGCCCTCTTTATGGCAAGGGACAGTCTTATGGCGAACGATATCTCGATGACTCTTCAAACATCCAATTGAAAGACTTCCTGCCCTCTCATGGTATGGATATACCCTTTCGCCCGAAAAGCTAAAGGAACGATCTTTCAAAACTTAGGGTAGGTAGTTCTCAATTGCTTGATCAATTCAAACAAATTCAAATCACTTTTCACACCTCCTTTTCAAAACAATTTCCAATAGGCTACGCTTATTTACAAGCTAAGGTTCTTATTCAAATTTTTCTATTCAAACACTGCTTTTTCAAACAATTCAAACAAAATGAGCTAAGCAATTAAGAGCCCATGGATAAACATGGATGCAAAGGGTGCCTTACACCTTCCCTTTGTATAACCTACCCCCCCGAACTCAATCTTTCAAAAGGTCATTCATGTTCTTTTAGCCTTTCCAATTGGATAAAATAAAAGTCAATGGCGACTCTTGCTTAACCGCGACATTTCGAATGAAGTCAGTTCACCGCATTACCCGGTTGATACTCGATGCTACACTCATTGAGATTGGACTCTAGGGATGTTTTTGGCTGGCCGATCGAGTGCCATGTTGAGATAATGCCCGCGAGAAAGATCAGGGATATGAGCACCATAGAACTTGAAATTTATCTAGGACAGGTTGAACCAACTAAACTTTAGTGGGGAGGGTACTTACCTATGACTTTCATGCAAGCTTTTAAACTTAATGACACTTGTGTGATTTGCTTGTGTATGCTACTAACCCTTTGGTTTCCTTGCAGGTTTTTCTTGTGGGACTCACTCGTCCTTACTATCTTACGCTTTGCCCGATGCACTGCATTCGCATAACATCATGACATCATAACATCATAACATCATAACATCATAACATCATAACATAGCATGTTAACTAACCCTTTCAAGGATATTAGGGTTTTAGGGGGCACAATTTCAGGTGCTCTTATAGAGGACTGAGTTTCTATCAAGGGGCAAGCGGACTTATTTTCCTCTAGCCATGTGCCATCCAATTCAGAGACTCAATACCTATCAAGGGGCAAGAGAATTTATTTTCCTCTAGCCATGTACCTTCAAATTCAGAAGTATCCCAAATCAAAGGCTATGACCCATTGGATATGGTGAGCTTGTTTCTCAAAGAAGGACGTTCCAAGACAAAAGTCAGAGTTCTTGAGACAAAGCTACAATCTAATGTCGCAAACTAAATTTCCCAAAGATCATTAAAAGCATTGCATTTGCATTCATAACATCACATAACAGGTTTCTTACAACAGGTCTTTCATCCTCTCTCGCTGTTTATTTCAGCACCAATGGATCTCGATCAATCCGTCAGAAATCTGCAGGCTCAGAACAACCAGTTCCAAGAGATAATCCTTAACTTGTCCAAGGGGAAAGAAGAATTGTAGGCACTTCTGATCAAGAAGGAGAGGGATCAACATAGGCAGCAAGGTGGTCGAGATCATTGGAAACCCAAACCTAAGCGATCATTTACTCCGTTGCACATGCCGTTTGTTAGAACAAGATTTGTTCTGATCAATATTATTAGTTTTGATGATAACAATGTATATGAATTTTGTATGAGATAATGTGGTACTCTAATTCTATGCAATTTCCATTTCAGGAATCACATAAAGAGTATGCACAAAATCAGCGCAAGAAGCACTGACTCAGAAGGTTCAGCATGCAACATCAGAACATGGTCTGGCAAGACATCAGAAGATGGTCAAGCAGAATCAGAACATGGTCTATGGAAGCATCAGAAGAACTTGAGATTAGAAGCAGAAGCACTGAAGTTGTCATGGTATCACGCTAAGAAGCACTTCAAGGTCAAAAGACAAGAAGATGCTCTGCACCAAGCTGTTTGACTCTGATGATATTCAAACGTTGTTTACACAAACATCAAATCCGAAGCAAGTACAAGATGGTAGGCTACGCTGACTGACAAAAGGAACGTTAGAAGCTATTAAAGGCATTATCAGTAGACACATCGAAAGCAAGGCTCGAGGTAGTTGACAAAAGAGTGAAACATTAAATGCAATGCTGTACGAATCACGCAAAGCATTAAATGCTCCCAACGGTCATCTTCTCAAACGCCTATAAATAGAAGTTCTGAAGAAAAGCTGTAGATAACACTTTGCGCATACTTACAGAAACGCTGTCAAATTCAAAAAGCTCTCAAACTTCATCTTCAACCTCACTACATTGCTGTTGTAATATCTTAGGGAGATTAAGCTCAAACTTAAGAGAAAAATCATAGTTGTGATAATAGCTTATTAAGAAGCATTGTAACTCTTATAAGAATTTGTTTACATTAATTTGTATGAACTAGAGTGATCAGGTTGTGATCAGAATACTCTAGAAAGTCTTAGAGGGTATCTAAGCAGTTTGTTCCTAGAGTGATCAGAATACTCTAGAAGACTTAGAGGTTATCTAAGTGGAAAACTATTGTAATCTTGTGTGATTAGTGGATTAAATCCTCAGGTGAGGTAAATCACTCCAAGGGGGTGGACTGGAGTTGTTTAGTTAACAACGAACCAGGATAAAAATCATTGTGCAAATTGTTTTTATCTTACAAGTTTTAAAGCTACACTTATTCAAACCCCCCTCCCCTTTCTAAGTGTTTTTCTATACTTCAATTGGTATCAGAGCACCGGCTCTAAGGTGCAAGCACTTAACCGTGTTTAGAAAAGATTCAGGAAGAGAAAAACGCTTAAGTCAAGATGGCTGGTGAAGATCCAACACATACATCTACACCTGGCTCTGCTGAGCAACAAAATGGAAATGGTAACAATGGTTATACTAGACCACCAGTAATTGATGGTGAAAACTTTGAATATTGGAAAGATAAAATCTAGTGGTGTAAAGCTTACAAGACAAGAGATGAATGATGATCAAAAGAAGCAATTCAAAAATCATCACAAGTGTAGGACTGTTTTGCTGAATGTTATCTCTCATGCTGAATATGAGAACATATCTAACAGGGAAACTGCCTATGACATATATGAATCATTGAAAATGACTCATGAGGGAAATACCCAAGTCAAGGAGACTAAAGCTCTTGCCTTGATCCAGAAATATGAAGCCTTCAAGATGGACGATGATGAAAATATTGAGAAGATGTTCTCAAGATTTCAAACGCTAACTGCTGGATTAAGAGTTCTTGACAAGGGATACACAAGGGCTGATCATGTCAAGAAGATCATCAGAAGCTTGCCAAGAAGATGGGGTCCTATGGTGACTGCTTTCAAAATTGCCAAGAATCTGAATGAAGTCTCTCTTGAAGAATTAATCAGTGCTCTGAGGAGTCATGAAATTGAGCTCGATGCTAATGAACCTCAGAAGAAAGGTAAGTCTATTGCATTAAAATCTAATTATAAAAAATGCACTAATGCTTTTCAGGCTGAAGAAGTAGATTCTGAAGAATCAGAATCAGAAGAAGAAGATGAATTGTCCATGATCTCCAGAAGGGTAAACCAACTCTGGAAGAGCAAGCAAAGGAAGTTCAAAAACTTCAGAAATTCAAAGAAGCCTGAAAGAGGAGAATCTTCTAGAGGCAAAAGATCTGACAAGAAGAAGGTCATTTGTTATGAGTGCAATGAGCCTGGACACTTCAAGAATGAATGTCCAAAACTTCAGAAGGAGAATCCCAAGAAGAAGTTTCATAAGAAGAAAGGTCTTATGGCAACATGGGATGATTCCGAATCAGAATCAGAATCAGACTCTGAAGAAGAACAGGCAAACCTTGCACTAATGGCCATAGTGGATGATGGATCAGAATCTACATCAGAATCAGATTCTGAAGAGATATCCTTAGCAGCAAAGAAGACAAAGCACAAAATGTCATGGTACCTAGACTCTGGGTGCTCGCGACACATGACCGGAAGAAGGTCTATGTTCCAAGACCTGGTGCTTAAGTCTGGAGGAGAAGTCATGTTTGGAGGAGATCAGAAGGGCAAGATAATTGGCTCTGGAACCATAAGTATTGGTAACTCTCCTTCTATAACTAATGTACTTCTTGTAGAAGGATTAGCGCATAACTTATTGTTCATAAGTCAATTAAGTGACAATGGTTATGACATAATCTTCAATCAAAAGTCTTGCAAGGCTGTAAGTCAGAAGGATGGCTCAATCCTATTTACAGGCAAGAGAAAGAACAACATTTATAAGATTGATCTTTCTGATCTTGAGAAGCAGAAGGTGACTTGCCTTATATTTGTTTCTGAAGAGCAATGGGTCTGGCACAGAAGATTAGGACATGCTAGTTTGAGAAAGATTTCTCAGATTAACAAACTAAATCTGGTCAGAGGATTCCCAAATCTGAAATACAAATTAGATGCTCTTTGTGAAGCATGTCAGAAGGGCAAGTTCTCCAAACCTGCATTCAAATCTAAGAATGTTGTCTCTTCCTCTAGGCCGTTAGAACTTCTGCACATTGATTTGTTTGGACCAGTCAAAACAGCATCTGTCAGAGGGAAGAAATATGGATTAGTCATCGTAGATGATTATAGCCGCTGGACATGGGTAAAGTTCTTAAAACACAAGGATGAGTCTCATTCAGTGTTCCTTGAATTCTGCACTCAGACTCAATCTAAGAAGGAGTGCAAAATCATAAAGCTCAGAAGTGATCATGGTGGTGAATTTGAGAACAAATTCTTTGAGGAGTTCTTCAAAGAAAATGGTATTGCCCATGATTTCTCTTGCCCTAGAACTCCACAGCAAAATGGAGTTGTAGAGCGAAAGAATAGGACTCTACAAGAAATGGCCAGAACCATGATCAATGAAACCAATACGGCTAAGCACTTCTGGGGAGAAGCAATAAATACTGCATGTTATATTCAGAATAGAATCCCTATAAGACCTATTCTAAATAAGACTCCTTATGAATTGTGGAAGAACATAAAGCCCAACATCTCATATTTTCATCCTTTTGGATGTGTTTGTTTCATTCTGAATACTAAAGATCATCTTGTTAAGTTTGATTCTAAGGCACAAAAATGTTTCCTTCTTGGATATTCTGAACGCTCTAAAGGCTACAGAGTATACAATACTTAAACATTGGTTCTAGAAGAATCAATCAATATCAGATTTGATGATAAGCTTGGTCTTGAAAAACCAAAGCAGTTTGAGAATTTTGCAGATATAGATATTGATATATCAGAAGCTGAAGAACCAAGAAGCAAAGTTTCAGAAGCTGAAAATCTCATAAGCAAAGAATCAGAAGATCAAGTTGTTGCATCTTTAGAGAATCTCAGAATTTCTGAAGAGCCAACAGTCAGAAGATCTTCTAGACTCACCTCAGCTCACTCAGAAGATGTGATTCTTGGAAAGAAAGATGATCCTATCAAAACAAGAGCATTCCTTAAGAACAATGCAGAATGTCAATTAGGTCTTATTTCTTTGATCGAGCCAACTTCTGTTGATCAAGCTCTAGAAGATCCAGACTGGATAATTGCCATGCAAGAAGAACTAAATCAGTTTACAAGGAATGATGCATGGGATCTTGTTCCTAGACCAAAAGGATTCAACATCATTGGTACAAAGTGGGTTTTTAGAAACAAGCTAAGTGAGAAAGGAGAAGTGGTAAGAAACAAAGCCAGACTGGTGGCTCAGGGTTATAGTCAGCAAGAAGGTATTGACCATACAGAAACCTTTGCACCAGTGGCCAGGTTAGAATCTATTCGCTTATTAATTTCTTTTGCCACTCAACATAACATCACTCTATATCAGATGGATGTTAAGAGTGCCTTCTTAAATGGCTATATAGATGAGGAAGTCTATGTCCACCAACCTCCTGGTTTTGAAGACTCCAAGTCTCCAGAACATGTTTTCAAACTAAAGAAATCATTGTATGGGTTGAAGCAAGCTCCTAGAGCTTGGTATGAAAGATTAAGTTCTTTCCTTCTGAACAATGGTTTCACTAGAGGACAAGTGGATACGACTCTCTTCTGTAAAACATCTAAGAAGGACATTTTAATTTGTCAAATTTATGTTGATGATATTATTTTTGGAACATCTAATGCTACGCTTTGAAAGGAGTTTGCTAAGTCTATGCAGGCTGAATTTGAAATGAGTATGATGGGTGAACTCAAGTATTTTTTGGGATTCAAATCAATCAAACTTCTGATGGAACATATGTTCATCAAACGAAGTATGTGAAAGAACTTCTGAAGAAGTTTAATCTTTCTGAAAGCAAAGAAGCCAAAACTCCTATGCATCCAACGTGTGTCCTAGGTAAGGATGAGGTGAGTAAGAAGGTTGATCAGAAGTTGTACAGAGGTATGATTGGATCTCTTCTATATTTAACTGCTTCTAGACCTGACATTTTATTCATTGTTTGTGTGCTAGATTCCAATCAGATCCTAGAGAATCTCACTTAATTGTTGTTAAGAGAATTCTGAGGTATTTGAAAGGTACTACTAATGTTGGTTTAGTCTACAGAAGATCTAAAGAATACAACTTAGTAGGATTTTGTGATGCTGACTATGCTGGAGATAGAATTGAAAGGAAGAGTACTTCTGGAAGTTGTCAATTTCTTGGAAGTCACCTAATCTCCTGGTACAGCAAGAAGCAAGCTACCATTTCCCTATCAACAACAGAAGCAGAATATGTTGCTGCTGGTTGTAGCACACAAATGCTATGGATGAAGAGTCATCTAGAAGATTATGAAATATATGAGAGTAACATTCCTATCTTCTGTGATAATACTTCTGCCATATGTTTATCTAAGAATCCTATCCTACATTCCAAAGCTAAACATATTGAGATTAAACATCATTTCATTAGGGACTATGTTCAGAAGGGTGTTCTTTCTTTAAACTTTGTGGATACAGGCCATCAATGGGCTGATATCTTTACAAAACCCATTGCTGAAGATAGGTTTAAGTTCATTCTGAAGAATATCAGTATGGATTTATGCCCAGAATGAGAAGATGAGAAGTTCTTACGTATGGTTAAGTTCTGAAAAGTATTGGGATTATGTTTTATAAGAAGTTCTGATAGTGATCAATTATAAGTTCTGATCCTGTTATTACTAACGTTTCATTATCTAAGTTGATTCAGAATCTCTTTTAAAGTAAAACAGCTGTCACCAGTTTTCCAGAAAACGAACACGTGTTCACTATTTTTGGACAAGCATGCGTGCAGTTGAGGAGACGCCGCCCTAGGTAACTGTGCAAATCATGTCAATTTCTCGCTTTATCTCTCCTAACGTCATATCTCATTAAATGAAAATTGATGTCATGTTTTTCTGTAATCATTTCGTTTAAAACATATTGCATTTTTTTATCCATCCTTTTATATACCCATCTTCACATTCATTTCATTTTTTTTGCTTTCTCTCTCTTCATTCATCCCTCTCTTTCTTTTCCATTGCATAAACCCTAGTTCGTAACTGAAACCCAGTTTTTCACCATGAATCCTTCGTCAAGTTCCTCAAGCCAAGCAAAAATGTCTTCTACTCATCTTGTTTTCAGAAATCATGGTTACGCTCCATTGAAGACCTGTTCCATTCCTTCATCAGAAATGGAAGTTCTATGTGAATCTTCAGTAGATTTTGAAAATATGAGATTACATGGTTTCAACAACAATGCTACTACAATGGCACAAGGCTGGTCAAACTACTTTGATAGATTGGTTTGACCAATTTATCCTGCATTAGTGAAAGACTTCTGGGCTCATGCAACGGTTACTCCAACTGCAATCATCTCCTTCGTGTTAGGGCATGAAGTTGCGATAACTGAAAAGTTGATTAGAAAGCTGTACAATCTGGATGAAGAAGAAGGAAGTACTGGTCCTCTTCCTGGCAGAGTTTGTTGGGCACAGGAAGAGGAATTGAAGTCAACATCTCCAATATTCTTTTTCAGAATTTGAAGACGTATATTGAAGAGTCAAGAGATAAAGAACGCAAGAAGTATCCTGACATCATTAGAAATGTTGTTCCCTTCGCCAGAATGATCTCAGGTATGTTGATAGAATGTGACTTGCTGGATTCCCTGAGAACTATTGGGACGTCCAAGTTCTTTGGCGTCATTCAAGGGCATGTTATAAATGGTTTTGATCTACAAAGGTTGGAACTCATTAAGCAGGTAATTTATGCTCCAGTAATATTTCCAGATATTCTGACCAGAAGAGTTCCAGTTGAAGGCTTTGCTTCCTTGTTCAAAGAAGAACTGAACAAGGCTGTTAAGCGTTATTTGGAAGCTTCTGTAAGAGCACAATCTTCTGTTGATCCTGCATGGATTCGTGGAAGAGTTCTTCCTTCTCTGGCTGACTTACGGAAGAAGGATCAGAAGAAGAAAGAAGCAAGGCTGAAGAGAAAGGCTCAAGAAGAAGAAGCCAAGCAAGCCAAGAAGCAGAGGGTCACCTTTGATCCTGTCAAAGTAAATTCCAAGGAATATCAAGAGCAACGCATCAGGGATTCTTTCCATGCTGAAAGAACTAGCAATTTCCCCAAGCAAATATACTCACCTCCTTCTTCTGAACCTCAAACTTCTCTCCCCATTCCAACCAGTATCCAACCTCCTCCTTCTGAATCTCACAACACTTTTACCATACCAAATCCTCCCCAACCATCTCTTTCTACACCTGTTTTGAACCCTACTCCACTAAATGTTTGTCCCCCAACACCTTCTGATATCCCATCCTCATCAAACCTCCCCACAGATATCCCATCATCATCAACCACAGCATTTACACCTTCTCTATCCCATCCCTTACCTTCCAGAAAATCCAACCCATACTGCCCTCTTTACCCTGACTACAAATTCACCTTCAACCCTCCTGAACCTGAACCTCATATCTTCCTTGAGCTGTTCAAACATGAATTTGTCTGCAGGATGGACCTCTTGAGAGATGCCTTTTATAATGACCTTGATGATGTTTCTACTCGAAATCTTTGGAGAAGCTTTCGACAAGATTTTTAGGTTGAAGCTATGAAAGTCCAGAAGAGACTAGTGGCTGCTGCACCTGGTTATGCTGGATATCGTCTAGAAGTTGATGATGGTGTATACTATCATCCCATCAGAAACAGGAGAGTTCTCGAGGAGAAGATGTATGTTGATGAATTGGACGGCAATCCTTGTAGAGACATTGTGGTTTGGAGACCTAAGTATCCAGTTCTGACTGGAGACTTCAAGTGGCTGTTTGACTTTCTGAGGGAGAATCCTTCTGAGAAGTCCCCAAATATGGTCATTCCAGAAGTTGTTTATCCTCCAGAAGTTGAAGGTCCTACTCCACCAAGGAATCTTGCTGCCATTCTTCAAGCCCTTGAGAATGGAGATTTTGATCTTCCTGCTCCTGAGTATGAAGAAGATTCTTCTAGGGAAGAAGTTGGTGCTGAAGATCATCCTGCTAGGAATATTCCTGTTGAGGAAAATCATGATGATGATCTGACAATGGATGCTGCAGTTGAAAATGTTGTCCCTCTGAACAAAAGTTGTGAAGTTTCTTCTGGTGAACCCTCTCTTCTAGTGAAGACTCTAGAGGTTATTCAGAAGAATCAAGCTGATTTGGCTTCTCGCATGGACAAGCAAGATGATATCAATGATGATTTTCGCCCATTCATGGTGAAGCGGGCTGAGAGCAATGCTGGGATTCATGACATGCTGGCCAAGATTATGTCTAAGCTAGGCCCGTCGTAGTCTTTTGTGTCTTAGTAGTTTCCCTTGTTCTTGCATCCGTTTTCTATGCATCTCCCTTGTATCTTCTGATAATCTTATTTTGGAAATCAATGAAAATTATCTTCTTTTCTCTCATATTGTTTGTTTTTTCATCTGAATCTTTTATGTTTTTTGATGTTATGACAAAAAGGGGGAGAAAATGTGATAAATGATCTGATTTATATTATCAGTTGCTGGGAGTAAGTCTCCACATTTCTAACAGAATTTGCAAGTTCTATGTCTTTGAGTGTTTTGCAGGATTGAAGACATTCTAAAAAGCTCAACATGAGAAGCAAAGACCTGAGGAAAATCAATTCTATATAGAAACAAGCTCATGAGAATTGAAGCAAGCTGAGTGCTGTGAAGCTTCAAGATCATAAGCAAGAAGGAAGAGTGTTTTGATATTCTGAAGATAGAATATGCTCTAACACATTCATATTCCTTATGTGTTCTGATGCATGTTTTAGTTCTTAATATGCTCTGAAACATTATTGTTTATGCTCTGATACTTACTATATGTTCTGATACATATTCTATGTTCTGATTCATTCATGCTCTGACTTTTGTCGTTTAGCTTGTTCTGTAACATTTCAGGATGTAGAGATGCTCTGATGATGCTCTGGTACATTCAACAATGTTCTGATACAATCTAGCATGCAATGATTCAAGAAGAAATTCAAAGCTCTGAAGTTGTCCTTTGGAAGCAAGAAGCAGAAGCTATAAATGTTCTGAAGATCTAAGCATATGTGATCGTCTCAACTGAAATGAAAAATACTTAGGGAAGTCCTTCATTTATAAATTTCTTCCAGTATTTATTTCAGGGGGAGATTATTTATCTCAGGGAGAGACATATTCACACACTATGTTTATATGCTTATGCTATAACTGTGTAATTGTCTTTAGCCGTCTGATATTCTGATTGCAAATTCATATCATTTATATATGTTTTTGTCATCATCAAAAAGGGGGAGATTGTTAGAACAAGATTTATTCTGATCAATATTCTTAGTTTTTATGATAACAATATATATGAATTTTGTATGAGATAATGTGGTACTCTAATTCTATGCAATTTCCATTTCAGGAATCACATAAAGAGTATGCACAAAATCAGCGCAAGAAGCACTGACTCAGAAGGTTCAGCATGCAACATCAGAACATGGTATGGCAAGACATCAGAAGATGGTCAAGCAGAATCAGAACATGGTCTATGGAAGCATCAGAAGAACTTGAGATCAGAAGCAGAAGCACTAAAGTTCTCATGGTATCACGCTAAGAAGCACTTCAAGGTTAGAAGACAAGAAGATGCTCTGCACCAAGCTGTTTGACTCTGATGATATTCAAACGTTGTTTACACAAACATCAGATCAGAAGCAAGTACAAGATGGCAGGCTACGCTGACTGACAAAAGGAACGTTAGAAGCTATTAAAGGCAACGTCAGTAGACACAGCGAAAGCAAGGCTCGAGGTAGTTGACAAAAGAGTGAAACATTAAATGCAATGTTGTACGAATCACGCAAAGCATTAAATGCTCCCAACGGTCATCTTCTCAAACGCCTATAAATAGAAGTTCTGAAGAGAAGCTGTAGATAACACTTTGTGCATACTTACAGAAACGCTGTCAAATTCAAAAAGCTCTCAAACTTCATCTTCAACCTCACTACATTGCTGTTTTAATATCTTAGTGAGATTAAGCCGAAACTTAAGAGAAAAATCACAGTTGTGATAATAGCTTATTAAGAAGCATTGTAACTCTTATAAGAATTTGTTTACGTTAATTTGTAAGAACTAGAGTGATCAGGTTGTGATCAGAATACTCTAGAAAGTCTCAGAGGGTATCTAAGGAGTTTGTTCCTAGAGTGATCAGGTTGTGATCAGAATACTCTAGAAGACTTAGAGGTTATCTAAGTGGAAAACCATTGTAATCTTGTGTGATTAGTGGATTAAATCCTCAGGTGAGGTAAATCACTCCAAGGGGGTGGACTGAGTAGTTTAGTTAACAACGAACCAGGATAAAAATCATTGTGCAAATTTTTTTTATCTTACAAGTTTTAAAGCTACACTTATTCAACCCCCCCCCCCCCCTTTCTAAGTGTTTTTCTATCCTTCACCGTTGTCTCAATTTCTGCAACAACTGCTAAATCAGAACTTGATAACCTTATTGCCTCCATATTCAGTTCCTGCCAATCCTGCTCCTGAGCACAAGTCTAATGCAAGATATGCTTATCATTCGAGCAGTCCTGGTCATGATACCGAAGATTGTAGACCATTGAAGCATAGGATTCAAGACTTAATTGGCGACAAGATCATTGATTTCAACTCACCGGAGGAGCCTCATAGGGCTCATGTGGCGCACAATCAGAAAGGTCGTAATGAACACAACCAATCTGTTGCGGAAGTTTTGATCTTTACACCGACACTACAACAACGACGAAAGCCAGACGTACCTAAGCGTCAAATCACCAAGATCAATATGTCGCTGGCTCAAGCATTACAACATCTGTTGAAGATCGACTTGATTACTCTGAGGGACCCTCCTAAGATCCCTATGGTGATCACAGTTTCTATGCCTAATCATGACAAGAATAATTAATGTTTAGAAGGATGGACTATTGGCCCATTATCTTTAATTTCATTTGCAACTTCTATCATGTTTGTTTAAATATTTGACTTATGATAGACATTATTTGTTTTAATAATCATCATCAGTGCATTGCATATGTTTGTCTTGAATAAATTATTTTGCTATCACTCATTTAAACTGTGTTTTCACTTTGTTTTGTTTTGTGATATTCAACTCCTGCTAAGCTGTAAGCCTTTTGAGGGAGGATGACGAAAACGATACCGCAACCTCATACAGTGTGCTTTTGAACGGACTATGCTGACGATGTACAGGCATTGTTTCAATTCCTAAAAATTGGAGATATAAGGATGTTAATCCCTCATCAACCCCTTTGAGCCTAAGGTGTAGGAGTTTTCTTTCACGTGCAAATTGAAACCCTTTAATCATAACCTAGGGCAGGGTAGTTACTCAGTTAACTCAATTATACTAGCCGTTGTTTACACAAATAATGATGGGTCCCCGCAACCATTAAGCTAGGCAGTCAATATCCACCAAAAGGAAAAGATGTTAAGTCAAAACCTCTGAAGGAGACTTATCAAAAATTAAAACATCCCGCTGACTGTAATCTCAAAATAAATAGTTCAGGAAAAAGTTAGGGATAATAAAGTCAAAAAACCAAAAGAGGTTGTTATAAATCCTCGACAAAAAAATATTACAAGAAAGGGTGACTGCCTGTCCAAATAAACTTACAACGCCTTAACCATCATCAAATGTTAGTGGTATGACTTCAAGACCTACTAGAACTTAAATGCAAAGTTAACTGAGCATAGGATCGGAGAACATCACGAAGATTGGGATGGGTACAAATAAACTTTGAGTCATTATCCTTTACTTCTTAAACCGTGAACCAAGCCACGTTACAACCGTTGAAAGTCCTAACTGAAGCATGGTTAGTTCGAAAGCATACTGTCACCAAAAAGGTATCCTGACTCCTTAAGATTTACCAAAAATGCTGAGTTGATATTTCGTTTTTACAAACATCACGTTTTTACAAATATCACGCTTTTACATCTCCTATTTTAATGTTTTTCAAAAACTCAAGACAGACATATGTATTGCATCTCATGAATTCATTATTAAACATATTCTGCTACATAATTTCAAATATTAGCAACAGGAAGAATCTGCACAGGGTACGACTAGTGACTAACAGTTATCCCGACAGACAAGATCACTCCAAAAGCAATGTATACAAATGGCATGACATGCTTTGTCCAATCAATCTGGAGCAATTAAGTCAATATTCCAAGAATCTCTCAAGAATGCCAAACAATCAGGGGAATGCACCCAATTGGGTCTGAGGCTACTTCCCGGTCAGTCAGGGGCATCATACTAAGTTTATGGCTACTAGGGGCATGTCACCCGTAGTACACATCTCATAAGATCCTCACGAGGCGAATCTCTTCAAGTTCCCTATTAGTTGGGGCAAAGCTATGCAAAGCATGTTCGACACTTCGACCAACACACATTGGTGTGTCCCAATCAACACAAGTCCAGAAATGGCAGTTACTATAACTACTGGAGGAAATGTTCAGGGCATCCACGTCCTCCCATAGAGCTAGTGTCACAGGATCATATCCCCACAAAGTAATCTTCAAGTAGATATCTTCAATCCCTCCTCCAACAGGGTCTATTCATATCTCTTATCCCCAGTCGGGGTGCATCAAAGATCAATCATTCAAATCGCTTTCATCCCTAAGCAGAAATCATAAATCCCCAGCTGTATATCTTCAAGACAAGATCAGGCATCAAAATCACAATGACACGGAGTTTTATGTTCTCAATCAAGAAAAATCACTAAATCATGTCCATACATCATTTATTATAAACATATTCATACATTGCATACAATTTCTCATAATAAATTTATATATAACATGCAAAGTTTCTCATTTATTTTGAGAGACTCGTCACATAATACATGCATCATGACATGGCATAAAGATTAACTTTACTTTTTTCAAGATACAGGTACAAGCAGGTAAACAATATCTCCAATTATCCAAGATCTAATTCAGTTATTACGAACGGTGCTGACACGATCAATATTCCAAAATCTAATTCAATTACTACGAACGGTGCTGACACAATCAATATTCAAAGATCTAATTCTATCATCACGAACGGTGTAGACACGATCATCTTCCAAGATCTAATTCAGTTACTACGAACAGTACTGACACGGTCAACTCTCAAAGATCTAATTCTATCATCACGAACAGTGTAGACACGATCGTCTTTCCAAGATTTAATTCAGTTACTACGAACGGTACTGACACAGTCAACTCTCAAAGATCTAATTCTATCATCACGAACAGTGTAGACACGATCATCTTCCAAGATCTAATTCAGTTACTACAAACGGTACTGACACGGTCAACTCTCAAAGATCTAATTCTATCATCATGAACAGTGTAGACACGATCGTCTTTCCAAGATCTAATTCAGTTACTACGAACGGTACTGACACGGTCAACTCTCAAAGATCTAATTCTATTACCACGAAAGGTGTAGACACGATCATCTCTCCAAGATCTAATTCAGTTACTACAAACGGTGCTGACACGGTCAAACCTTCCAAGATCTAATTTAGTTACTACGAACGGTGCTGACACGATCAAAGAAAGAGATAGACTTAATCATGACACTCAATTCAGAAAAAACCACGACAACGGAGTCACGACAATGAAGTCACGACAATTGAGTCACGATAATTGAATCACGACAACTGAGTCACGATAATGGAATCACGACAACTAAGTCACGATAATGGAATCATGACAATAAAGTCATAACAATGGAGTCACAACGATGGAGTCACGACAATGGAGTCACGACAATGAAGTCACGAAGATGGAGTCACGACAATAGAGTGACATATCTAATCCTGGTACTCAGTTCAGAAACGATCATAACAATGGAGTCACGACGATGAAGTCACGACAATCGAGTCACGACAATACGACAATGGAGTCATGACAATAGAGTCACTACAATCAATTCACTTCATACTCCCAACATCCATATGGCATCTGTAAGCCCATCTCCGATAAACTTTCTGTCAACGCCTGGATGGCATCTTTAAGCCCATCTCCAACAAACACTTCTCAATACTCTGAGCTCGGATATAGCCTAATGGACGACTCATTCTGACTCTCATATTATCAAAACCAGATGGCATCTTCAAGCCCATCCCCGATAACCTTCTGCCAAAGCCCATCTCCGACAAAAAGTCCCTATCTTAACAAGGGAAAATTTCAGGATATTCTAGTGTTCAATCCTCTTCCACCTTTAGATTCCGACTAGCATACAAGCCAATCTACATCCTCAAGTTTAAGAAAATTGAACAGGGGCAGGTGTCATACACAAAAATTTGCCTTTACGAAGATTTTTGGTCTATTGTTCCTGACACCTTGACATCAATTAATTTTGCTTATTTAAAATATACGATGGTTCATATTAAACTATTCGTATCTTTTAAATAACAAATATTTGCATGACATTCACATATTTTTAAATACCATTCCGTTTTGAATAGATAAGTTGACGCGATTGGTAAAAAGGTAAGGCTTGCAGGTGAGAGGTCTCAGGTTCGAATCCCACTTACTAACATTTTCTTGTTTTTGCGAGGTACTACCATCGTGAGCATCGGACTGTTTTGCAGACATTCATAGCTTGTCCATGCATGCATGGATTAATCCAACGCTTCAGAGCCTGCAGTCACACGGTGGACCTTCAAGATTCAGCCACACCTGATTCTAGCATCCAGGTTTTATTTATTTATTTCTTTATTGATTTTATTGATTTTATTAAGTTACTTCTTTCTTTTTTAGCCATTAACTATATTTTCGATTGCGATTTCTCTTCTCATCTCATATTCTGTGTATGTCGCATGTCTTTAATTTTTATCTGTTCATTTATTTCCAGTCAGTTAAAATTCTAGAAAATGTGTATAGGTTTGCAAAAGGTTTTTGTAATAGCTTAGGTTTATGTTTTTGCCTTTTATTTTCCACCTTTATTTTCTTGCCTACAGGTGTTTGTTGTAATAGCGTAGGACATTTAAACTACTTTATTTTTCTGCTGTGGTTAGTAATCCTAGGCAGGGCAAGCCTGCTAATGAATTTAGTTTGCCTAATTACAAGATAAAATATCCGAACTAAATCACGTGATTGATGCACACACACACCTTTATGGTAAATCTTCTTATGCTTCCTGCTGCCTTCCACTTTAAACCGAATAGTCAAGTCCCTCGGATACGAGGATACCTTAGCAAATGTTGCCCTCAGTTCATTATCATCGCTAAAGATCATAAGTCCCTTCGATGTTGCCTTCGGTTATATGATCTTGTCCCTCGAGGTTGCCTACAATATGATTATGATAGTCTCTTTCGATTGCTGAGGTATCCTCACTGGTTGCCTAAAAATGACTATTATATCCTTCCCTAAGACTACCTGCCCTCTTTATGGCAAGGACAGTCTTGTGGCGAACGATAACTCCGATGACCCTTCAAAATCCAATGAAAGGACTACTTGCCCTCTTTATGGTAAGGATATCCCTTTCCCAATAAAGTCTTAAAGAACAGAAACTTTTAATTTAAGGGTAAGTGCTTTTAATTGCTTGCTCTGGTTTAAATTCAAAATTTCTTCTACATTATCTTTTCAAAAAACCTTCAAAAAGGCTACGCTTATTTTACAAGCTAAAGTCCTTAAACAAAATTCTTATTCCACACTTCAAACATTTTTGAAAACAAAGTGAACTAAGCAATTAAGAGCCCATCAATAACCATGGATACAAAGGGTGCTTTAAACCTTCCCTTTGTATAACTTACCCCCCGAACTCAATCTCTTTCAAAAAGGTTTTTTCTCTTCTTTTAGCCTTTCTTTAAATTGGATAAAATAAAAGTTGGTGGCGACTCTTGCTTAACTGCGACATTTCTAAAAAGTCAGTTCTCCCACCGTATTACATTCTCTATCAAGAGAAAGCAATGATTCTGCTTCATCCTCAGAATCCAAGACAACAAAAGATGGGTCAGGACGGGGTTTGGGTGTATAATTACAGGAGAGAAAGAGTTCATGCATTGAATCAGAATTTGGATATTCTGATACAGTGGAATTGTTGGGAACATGGGAGGCGACAGGGGAATAGTTTGAATGAGGAGGAGGTTGAGAAGTGGAGATGTGTGTGTGAGGAGGAAAGAGAGTTTGAAGGGGTAAGATTTCGAGAATAGGTTCAGAAACGGGATGGTCAGAAACAAGATTAGGCATAGTGCCTTGAGTCTTGGGTGAAGGAGGAGGGGTAAAAACTTTGGTGGTTGGAGGTGATTTGGCTGAGGCTTTTTCTGGTTGAGAGAGTGGGGGAACTTCTGTTGGTACAGATTTTGAAATTGAAGTATGTACAGAGTCAGGTTCAGAAATATGAATACCTGAAGATATCTTCTTTTGAGGCCTCTCAGAGTCATCTCCAATTGCCTTCCTCTTCTTCTGAAATACCACCTTCTGCTTTCCTTCAGAAATTTCTTTCTTCCTTGCTTCTTCCTTATTTTCCTCTTCTTCTTTCTTCTTTTCTCCTTCTTTCTTTTTCTTCTTCTTATCTTTCTTCTTTTTCTTCTTCTTTTCAGCGTCCTTCTCATCATCCTTTTTCTACTTCTTCTTTTCCATAACACCTTCTGTCTTCTCATCCTCAGCTTTCTTCTGCTTTATCTTCTCTTCACTGTTAGAAGGAAGGTCGAATTTTCTCTTTATTCTTCTTTCCTGATGAGATGCAACTTCTGGAAAGACTTATGACACTCCATCCTTGGTAGTCGGAAGCTGTTGCTGGCTTGTCCCAATAGGAGCATCTACAGAACCATCTTGTTTGAGAATATTAAGGTAATGAACCTTAACTTCTAGTTGTTCATTTAGAAAGAACATCTCAAACTCAGAAAGAATTGGACCTCTTCTGTTTCTAACATTTGGATTTGTTTGAGGAGCAGTACCAATGGCTTGAATTAGACCCATTTTCCTCAAAGTAAGAGCTTTCAAAGTACTCCCAATGATTGTGTAAGGATCTTTGATTACTCCAGCAGTTTCCAACTCTTCAACCATCTTGATCTGAACCAGAAGATTGGTGATGATCCTCCCAAAAGGAATAACAGTTCTCTTCTTCTTCAGTCTGTTCTCATCTCTAGAATCCTTTACAGCATTCCACATATGATTGAAAATGATGTAAGGGATATCCACCTTCTTCTGAGTACCATGGCAATACAGGATGTATTGTTGGTCTCTGTTGATGAAGTTGGAAGAACTAGTTGATTTCCGGTGATAGAAACAACCCAGAAGAATCTTAGTCCATATCTTGTATATGTCCTTAAGATCCTTAACTTCCTTTGATTTCTTTCCATCTGTGAAGATTTCAGCATAGACAGCATCCCAATTGGTTCTTGGAGTTGCTTCAGTCTCACCTTCAGCGTTCATCAAATCAAACAGCATTCTCAATGTGTTTTCACTGATGGGAAAGAATCTACCATGGACAAAAGAGACGATGGCTTTAGGGATAACAGATGCATGAATCCAGAACTCCTTCACTAAGTCTGGATAGACTGGTCCATAGAATTCAAGGAACAAAGATGCCCATCCTTGAAATACCAAGTTATCTTTGATATGAATTTGATGTTCTTCCAGATTATCAACATCCACCATCAATTCACAAATGACTTCCAACTGATCCAGTGGAATCGAACATGTGATTTTTGGAATGAGTTGTTGCTCTTGTTCTTGTTGTTGTTGTTGTTGCTGCTGAGACGAAGAACCAACATTTTGAGATGAAGGGGAAGCCATTGACACTTTTCTGAGAATTTTGGGTTTCTTTTTAGGGTTTAAGAAAAGAGAAAAAAGGTTGCAGAAATGCATAAACAAGAGAGAGAATGAATGTGTGAAAAGAGAAAATGATATGAGGAGGGCGGTTTAAATAGACACGGATTTGAAAACAAATGCAATTAAATTCTGAGAATGAACAGTTACAGAATGCAGAAAATCAAATGCATTTAATGTTGAGTGACGTTAGGGTAAAATGTGATATCTGAAATGATTTGCACAGTTACCTAGGGCGGCGTCTCATCAACTGCACGCATGCTTGTCCAATTAGAGTGAACACGTGTTCATCTTCTGGAATAGCTGGTGACAGTTGTTTTGCTTTAAAAGAGATTCTGAATCAACTTAAACATATGAAACGTTAGCAATAACAGAATCAGAATATCTAACTAATCAACATTCAGAACTTATAAAAGAAATAAATGATCATTTCAAATCTAATCCATATATCAGAACTTCTCATCCTTTCATTCTGGGCATAAATCCATACTGATATTCTTCAGAATGAACTTAAACCTATCTTCAGCAACGGGTTTTGTAAAGATATCAGCCCATTGATGGTCTGTATCAACAAAGTTTAAAGATAGAACACCCTTCTAAACATAGTCCCTAATGAAATGATGTTTAATCTCAATATGTTTAGCTTTGGAATGTAAGATTGGATTCTTAGATAAACAAATAGCAGAAGTATTATCACAGAAGATAGGAATGTTACTCTCATATATCTGATAATCTTCTAACTGACTCTTCAACCAGAGCATCTGTGTACTACATCCAGCAGCAGCAACATATTCTGCTTCTGTTGTAGAGAGGGCAATTGTAGCTTCCTTCTTGTTGTACCAGGAGATCAGATGACTTCCAAGAAATTGAAAACTTCCAGAAGTACTTTTCCTTTCAACTCTATCTCCAGTGTAATCAGCATCACAAAATCCTACTAAGTTGTATTCTTCAGATCTTCTGTAGACTAAACCAACATTAGTAGTACCTTTCAGATACCTCAGAATTTTCTTAACAGCAGTTAAGTGAGATTCTCTAGGATCTGATTGGAATCTTGCACACAGATAAACACTGAATAAAATATTAGGTCTAGAAGCACTAAGATATAGAAGAGATCCAATCATACCTCTGTAGAGCTTCTGATCTACCTTTTTACTTACCTCATCCTTACCTAGGACAAACATTGGATGCATAGGAGTCTTTGCTTCTTTACTTTCTGAAAGATTAAACTTCTTCAGAAGTTATTTCACATACTTGGTCTGATGAACATAGGTTCCTTCATAAGTTTGATTAATCTGAATCCCAAGGAAATACTTGAGTTCTCTCATCATGCTCATTTCAAACTCAGCCTGCATAGACTTAGCAAACTCCTTTCCAAGTGTAGCATTAGAGGTTCCAAAGATAATATCATCAACATATATTTGACAAATTAAAATATCCTTTTTAAAGGTTTTACAAAAGAGAGTAGTATCCACTTGTCCTCTAGTGAAACCATTATCCAGAAGGAAAGAACTTAGTCTTTCATACCAAGCTCTAGGAGCTTGCTTCAGGCCATATAATGATTTCTTTAATTTGAAAACATGTTCTGGAGACTTAGAGTCTTCAAAACCAGGAGGTTGGTGTACATATACTTCCTCATCTATATAACCATTTAAGAAGGCACTCTTAACATTCATCTAATACAGAGTGATGTTGTTTTGAGTGGCAAAAGAAATTAATAAGCGAATAGATTCTAACCTGGCCACTGGTGCAAAGGTTTCAGTATAGTCAATACCTTCTTGCAGACTATAGCCCTGAGCAACCAGTCAGGCTTTGTTTCTTACATCTTCTCCTTTTTCGCTTAGCTTGTTTCTGAAGACCCACTTAGTTCCAATGATGTTAAATCCTTTTGGTCTTGGAACCAGATCCCAAACATCATTCCTTGTAAACTGATTTAGTTCTTCTTGCATGGCAATTATCCAGTCAGCATCCTCCAGAGCTTGATCAACAGAAGTTGGCTCAAAAAGAGATACTAGACCAAATTGACATTCTGCATTGTTCTTAAGGAATGCTCTTGTTCTGATAGGATCTTCTTTCTTCCCAATGATCACATCTTCTGAGTGAGCAGAGTTGAGTCTTGAAGATATTCTGATAGTTGGCTCTTCAGAAATTCTGAGATTCTCTTGTGAAGCAGCAACTTGATCTTCTGATACTTTGCTTCTGGATTCTTCAGAGTCTGAGTTAGAGATTTCTATATCTGCAAAATTCTCAAACTTCTTTGACTTTTCAAGACCAAGCTTATCATCAAATCTGATATTGATTGATTCTTCAACAACCAATGTTTCAGTATTGTATACTCTGTAGCCTTTTGAGCGTTCAGAATATCCAAGAAGGAAACACTTTTGTGCCTTAGAATCAAACTTATGCAAATGATCTTTAGTGTTCAGAATATAACAGATACATCCAAATGGATGGAAATAAGAAATGTTGGGCTTTCTGTTCTTCCACAATTCATAAGGAGTCTTATTAAGAATAGGTCTTATGGAGATTCTATTCGGAATATAACATGCAGTGTTGATTGCTTCTGCCCAGAAATGCTTAGCCATATTGGTTTCATTGATCATGGTTCTGGCCATTTCTTGTAGAGTCTTATTCTTTCGTTCTACAACTCCATTTTGCTGTGGAGTTCTAGGACAAGAGAAATCATGGGCAATACCATTTTCTTTGAAATAAATCTCAAAGAATCTGTTCTCTAATTCGCCACCATGATCACTTCTGACCTTTATGAATTTACACTCTTTCTCAGATTGGATCTGAGTGCAGAAGTCAAAGAACACGTTATGAGACTCATCCTTGTGTTTCAAGAACTTTACCCACGTCCATCGGCTATAGTCGTCTATGATGACTAATCCATATTTCTTCCCTCTAATTGATGCAGTTTTGACTGGGCCAAAAAGATCAATGTGCAGAAGTTCTAGCGGCCTAGAGGAAGAAACAACATTCTTAGACTTGAATGCAGGTTTAAAAACTTCCCTTTCTGAAATGCTTTGCAAAGAGCATCTGATTTATATTTTAGATTAGGGAGACCTCTTATCAGATTAAGTTTGTTAATATGAGAAATCTTTCTCAAACTAGCATGGCCTAATCTCCTGTGCCAGACCCATTGCTCTTCACTAACAGACAAAAGACAAGTAACCTTCTGATTCTTAAGATCTTGAAGATCAATCTTGTAAATGTTGTTCTTTCAATTGCCTATAAATAGGATTGAGCCATCCTTCTGACTAATAGCTTTACAAGACTTTTGATTAAAGATTATGTCATAACCATTGTCACTTAATTGACTTATGGACAATAAGTTATGAGCTAATCCATCTACTAGCAGAACATTAGTTATGGAAGGAGAGTTACCAATACTTATGGTTTCAGAGCCAATGATCTTGCCCTTCTGGTTCCCTCCAAACTTAACTTCTCCAACAGATTTAAGCACCAGGTCTTGGAACATAGACCTTTTTCCCGTCATGTGCCGCAAGCACCCAGAGTCCAGGTACCATGACATGTTTTCCTTTGTCTTCTTTGCTACCAAAGATATCTGCAACAGGGATAATCTTTTCCTTAGGTACCCACAATTTCTTGGGTCCTTTCTTGTTAGTTCTCCTCAAGTTTTGATTGAACTTGGGTTTAGCATGAAAATTAACAAGAGGAACAACATGATATTCCCTATTCTGAGTCACATGATATTTTCTATTATGTGTAACATGCTTCTTAGTGTGTGTTATGTGAAAACTCTTAGCATTTGATGTGAGCCTAATATCATGGGAGTGGCCATACTTGAATTGATCATACAGAGGTTTGTATGTGATTTTCATATCATCCACAGATTCAAGTTTGTATGGGGTTTCACCCTCATAACCTATGCCAACTCTCTTGTTTCCACTAACTGCATATATCATAGAGGCAAGTTGACTTCTTCCAATACCTCTAGATAGAAATTTCCTGAAATTCAAGTCATATTCCTTAAGAATATTGTTCATACATGGAATAGACTTTTCTGAACTAGAAGATGATTCAACATCTTTGGATAATTTTAAAATTTTTTCCTTAAGTTCATAATTTTCTACTTCAAGCTTCTTAGTTCCAGATTCAAATAGCTTCTTCAGCTTTTTGTATTTGATACTAAGTTGAGCCTTAAGTTCAAGAAGTTCAGTTAGACTAGAAACTAACTCTTCTTTAGATAGTTCAGAAAATACCTCTTCAGAATCTGAGTCTGATGTAGATTCTTATTCATCAACGGTGGCCATCAATGCTATGTTAGCCTGCTCATCTCCAGAGTCTGATTCTTGGTTAGAAGAATCTGATTCATCCCAAGTAGCCATCCGACTTTTCTTCTTTTCAAACTTCTTCTTGGGCTTTTCCCTCTAAAGCTTTGGGCACTCACTCTTATAATGACCTGGCTCCTTGAACTCAAAGCATGTCACCTTCTTTTTATCAGATCTTCAGTGTCCAGAAGATTCTCCTCTTTCAGGCCTTTTAGAACCTCTGAAGTTCTTGAACTTTCTTTGCTTACTCTTCCAGAGCTGACTTACTCTTCTGGAGATCATGGAAAGTTCATCTTCTTCTTCTTTCTGATTCTGAATCTTCAGAATCTTCTTCTTCAGCCTGAAAAGCGTTAGTGCATTTTTTATTATTAGATTTTAAAGCAATAGACTTACCTTTCCTCTGAGGTTCATTAGCATCCAGCTCTATTTCATGACTCCTCAGGGCACTGATCAACTCTTCAAGAGAGACTTCATTCAGATTCTTAGCAATCTTGAATGCAGTCACCATTGGGCCTCATCTTCTGGGCAAGCTTCTGATGATTTTCTTGACATGATCAGCCTTTGTATATCCCTTGTCAAGCACTCTTAATCCAGCAGTCAGAGTCTGGAATCTTGAGAACATTGCTTCAATGTTTTCATCTTCCCCCATCTTGAAAGCTTCGTACTTATGGATTAAAGCAAGAGCTTTTGTCTCCTTGACTTAGGCATTCCCTTCATGAGTCATCTTCAAGGATTCAAAGATGTCATGGGCAGTTTCTCTGTTTGATATCTTCTCATATTCAGCATGAGAAATAGCATTCAGCAGAATAGTCCTTGACTTGTGATGATTTTTGAATTGTTTCTTTTGATCATCACTCATTTCTTGTCTTGACATCTTTACTCTACTAGCATTTACAGGATGTCTGTAACCATCCACAAGTAGATCCCATAAGTCACTATCTAGACCAAGAAAGTAACTTTCGAGTCTATCTTTCCAGTATTCAAAATTTTCACCATCAAATACTGGTGGTCTAGTGTAGCCATTGTTTCCATTTCCATTGTTGTATTGATCAGTAGGAACAGGTGTAGCAGTTGATGCATCTGTTTCAACCATATTGACTTAGTGTTTTTCTCCCTGAATCTTTTTCTAACACGGTTAAGTGCTTGCACCTAGAATCGGCGCTCTGATACCAATTGAAGGATAGAAAAACACTTAGAAATGGGGGGTTTGAATAAGTGTGACTTTAAAAACTCTTAAGATAAAAACAATGAACACAATTATTTTTATCCTGGTTCGTTGTTAACGAAACTACTCCAGTCCACCCCCTTAGAGTGATTAACCTCAACTGAGGATTTAATCCACTAATCAATCTGATTATAATGGTTTTCCACTTAGATAACCTCTAAGTCTTCTAGAGTATACTGATCACAACTTGATCACTCTAGGAAATCACCACTTAGATAACCTCTAAGTCTTCTAGAGTCTACTGATCTAAATGATCAATCTAGGAACCTTTTACAATCAATGTAAAATAAATTTTACAAGAGTATGAATTAGCTTCCTAGTAAGCTATAATCACAACTGTGATATTTCTCTTAAGTTCTAAGCTCAACACTCACTAAATATTACAAGAGTTTGTGAGGTTGAAGATGAAGTTCGTGAGCTTTGATTTTGACAGCGTTTTGGTATATTTCACAATAGTTGGTTTTCTGCTTCTGATCAGAACTTCCATATTTATAGGCGTTTGAGAAGATGACTGTTGGGTTGCATTTAATTCATTGCGTGAATAGTACAACGCTGCATTTAATGTTTCACACTTTTGTCAACTACCTCGAGTCATGCTTTTGCTGCTTTTACTGACTTTGCCTTTTGTAGCTTCTAATGTTCCTTTTGTCAGTCAGAGATTAGACTTAATAGCCTGTCATCTTGTACTTTCTTCTGATCTCAGATTTGTAGATACAACGTTTGAATATCAGAGTCAATCAGCTTGGTGCAGAGCATCTTCTTGTCTTCTGACTTTGAAGTGCTTGAGCGTGATACCGTTCAGAACATCAGTGCTTCTTCTTCTGACTTCATGTTCTTCTGATTTTTCATAGTCCATTTTCTGATTCTGCTTGACCATTTTCTGATGTCTTGCTAGAGCATGTTCTGATGTAGCCATCCAGAACCTTCTGAGTCAGTGCTTCTGAGCACTGAATTGTGCATACTCTTTATGTATTTCCTGAAATGGAAAATGTAAAGGATTAGAGTACCACATTGTCTTATACAAAATTCATATATATTGTTATCATCAAAACAAGAATATTGATCAGAACAAATCTTGTTCTAACAAGGGTTCTTTGGAAAAAAATCTAAAACCATCTAAACATAATGATGGTGCATAGTTTTTAACTAACCCAAAAATTAAAAAAAAAAAAAAGTCTAGGCAACAAGGAACAACCGTGGCCAAAAGTAAATAAAATAAAAAAGTTTAGGCAAAAACCATGGCCAAAAGTAAATAAAACGGTTATCTGTAATATTACAAATCGAATAATTTGACTGCAAGTTATCCGGTGAAGAAAAATTACAAACCGGATAACTTGACTGCAAGTTATCCAGTGAAGAAAAATTACAAACCGGAAAACTTGACTGCAAGTTATCTGGTGAAGAGAAATTACAAACCGGAAAACTTGATTGCAAGTTATCCGATGCACTTTGGTAGGGGTGTGAAATGGTAAATATTAAATAATAAAATTATTTTATAAATTAAAAGGATAGAATTGAAATATTTTAAAAATTGTAGGGGTTGAGAGATAATGGTAGGGGTACGAGGTATAATTTTCTTCCGAGCACGACTGAAGGTTAGCCGAGCACGCTGGATCTCGTCCCCGGCAACGGCTAGTACTTCGGGCAAGACTAGTCAAAGACCTAGTCAACAGTCCCCCATATTCTGGGCCGAAAATCACGCCCACGCCCATGAAGATAGGGAATCCACTCTATTCCAACGAGAACACTTATAAATAGCCCTCTACACCTAGAGGGCAAGGTAATCCTAATTTTTCCCAAAATCTCATACGTTATGTTGTTCCTTATTGTTCTCTTACATACTTTGGCATCGGAGTGCCTTGCAGGTACAACTTTTTTCCCTCAACCATCACCGAAGATCAAGCCTATGTTGGCCACCTGTTCTGCCGGTAGCGAACAATATTAATTCAGCTTCAAAATTAATAAATATTAATAAAAAAATATTCATTTACATTAAAATAAAATATTATAATAATTTGAAAAAATGATGAGTCATGTAATAAAAAAGGTTTATATACATGGAAAAATTATGAAAAAAGAAACTACTAACACACTCTTTAACTCATATTTTCTAACATATTTTCTTTATTGATTAAAATTTATGAGTTATGTAAAACTTAAATGAAACATATGATTTGGTAGAGTTTTGCAAATCAAAGAGGTTATATTAAAAAATGAGCGTTAAAAAACATCTTCTAATTTTTATATATAAACATTTTGTTTTTGTTTTAATTAAACATTTAATAAACATACTAAATAAAATATAATGATTAATGTTTTTTTATAAATAACTAAGTTTCAATATCTAATAATGTATATTAAGTTTACAATATGTTAAAATTTGTATTTTAATTTATAAAAATAAAATTTAAAAAAACTTTAAATATTTAAAAAGTTAAATAGGTGTAACACCCCACACATATATGTCTAGAATAATATGCATAAAGTATTAATTATGGTACATAAGACAACAATTACATAATGTTCGCAGCAGAAAATAGAAGTACACGAATACATTAGCCGAATGTATCATGGCCAAAATACAAGTACATCATATCAGTACATGTCCAAAATACACGAACTAATAAGCACGACAAGAAACTAAAAGAAACATTCAAGCATCGCCAAGATATCTAATCCATCTTTCCCTTACCGCGATCTTGCCTCGAGCCACCTGAAAAATAAATAATTGGAATGGGATGAGATTACTAAATCTCAGTGAGTCCGCCAATCCTATTAGTCCGCTCGGATCTAAAGGGAACATACAAAATAAACGAATCCACCATGGATTCGGGGTTATTCTCACTTCCGTTACAAGTACGGAGTAAACAAGGTGACTCGTCCACCATTGGACTTGTCTCAAGCAAATACACATTGTATAGCAAACAAGTATGCAAACCCGCATCCACACACGGGGAATCCAGAAGTGTAACAACCTCGGCTAGATTATGGAATAAATGCATCATCGATGAGTAACCTCCTGCCTATATGTCAAGGGACTTGTACAAGCACACTGCAAGACGGTTAAACGGGTTTGCACAAGCCTAAATGGCCGCGAGATGACTTTTGCCTAACTGGCGTCATCGTTCCGTTAACCTTCTTCACGCTAGTGAGTTACGCCGAGTACAAACCGCCACCTTGACGCCTGAGCCCATCGGGCGAAAGCCTAGTATTAGTCTACGTGACTTTACTAGAGGTGAGTTACCACATTATGCATTAGCCTACATAGCCGCATAACCCCACCATACCGAGCACGCAAGTGTGTTAACGGCAAGTGAGTAAAACCCCGTACGGAAACTCACGAGCACACTACAACGGTAGCTCAGATGCATACCATATCGAACAATACACATGAACGGGTTGTTCCATTGGACTACACGGTCCGAGAGGGCTCATAGACTACATAGTCGGAGCAGCGTCCCAATCTAGCCTTCCGGCCACTTCGATTCAAGCATACAAAAATATGACATAAAGTCAAGGCCACAAACAAAGCAATCAATCCAATCGTTTAACCAAAACGACGGTGTCCATAGATTTTCATGTATAAAACATAATGGCATAACGCTTTCAAATATGGGTATCACAATCATAATAAGCAATAAACAAACTATGCCATGCTTAACATAAGAATTATTAATCAATTGGTAAAGACATAAGTTCCCATACTAATTCATTGGTTCACTAAGTGGGGCTCCACTATTATTAAATCAAACATTCTGGTTTGGGGACCAATTTTATTAGAAAGTACACGTCGCTAGCTTTCCAACGATATAAAGTTTGAGCAATTCCGATACCCGAGCCGAAAGTTACGAATTTCCGAAGTTTGCTGATTTTTCCCCCTACGCCCAGGATAACCGATTACCCAAACTCAATAACCGATTACTGGCACTAAAAACAGTCCAAAATTGCATTTTTAACAGAGTAATCGGTTACCCAAAGACCCGTAACCGAATACCCTGTAGCATAATCAATTTTCTGCGTTTTAAAAGCTCTAAACCAGTTTCAAACATCCTATAGTTGATCCCCTATACTTGTATAACAGTCCAAACGAAATTGTAACACATAAACACATTTAGAAACATCAATATACAGATATTAGGGCAAAGCAAACAGATTTAGCATCATTGATTCATAGGTTCATTCACAATCCCTAAACCCTAATTGAACCCTGACATGCAAACCCCATGGCTACTAACTAGGGACTCACCTTAGAGATGAAGAAGATGATGATAGAGTTGAAAACAAGATGGAGATGATGATAGAAGCAAGGTTTGGGACAGAATCTGCTGCATGCAAGTGAGCTTTGGACTAAGTTTGGAACTTTCTCCTCTTCCTCTCCCTTTCCACGTTTTTGTTTCTTCTTCCTCTACTAAAGCAAAATTCTGGTTTTGGAAAGAAGAGAATGATCAACCAAACATGTCCCAAGTTCTACTTAAGGGTGAAAGTACTATTATGCCCCTCTTATTGCCACTAATAGGTTTAGATAGCACCATAAACCAATTAGTAGAAATATATATCATATTCATCCATCTTATTTTATACTAATTACATTAGTAATAATAACGATCGAATAAATATAATACCGGGTACTACATTCTCCCCCCTTAAATAGATTTCGTCCTCGAATTCTAAAACTTACCAAAACAAGTGAGGATAGGATTCCCGCATCTCTGACTCAAGCTCCCAAGTAGCTTCCTCAGGACGCGTCTCATCCCACATCACCTTCACGATAGGTATCTCCTTACTCCGCAGAGACTTGCTTGCACACTCCAAGATACGGTAAGGTTGAGGATCATAGGAAAGATCTGGTTCTACTTCAACCGTATCCGGAAGAATAGGATGAAAGGTATCGGGCACGAACTTTCGGAGCTGAGATACGTGGAATACGTCATGCAGCCCGGATAGTGAAGGTGGTAATGCCAACTGATAAGCCACTTCACCTACCCGACTCATAATCTGATACGGTCCTACATATCTCGGACTGAGTTTTCGCGTTTTGAACGGTCCTCCCAACCTCAATCTTGGAGTGACCTTCAAATACACATGATCACCAACTTCAAATTCTAAAGGTCTCCTTCGCTTGTCCGCATAGTTCTTTTGTCGGTCTTGGGCTTTCTTGAGATTACCTTGGATCATCTTGACTTTCTCGGTAGTTTCTTGTATAATCTCCGGTCCAAGAATACTCCTCTCCCCTACTTCGGCCCAACACAGCGGTGATCGACACTTCCTCCCGTATAGAGCCTCATAGGGAGCCATACCCAAACTAGCATGGTAACTGTTATTATATGCGAACTCCACCAACGGCAAATGATCCTTCCAACTCCCACCTTCTTCTAGAATGCAAGCTCTCAACATATCTTCTATCGTCTGGATTGTCCTCTCCGTCTGCCCATTAGATTGAGGATGGTTAGACGTACTCATATCCAGTCTAGTCCTCAATTCCTTATGAAACATCTTCCAAAATCTCGAAGTGAATTTTGGATCACGATCAGACACTATACTGGACGGCATGCCATGCAACCGTACAATCTCCGCTATGAAAAGCCTTGCAAGATGAATCACCTTGTGAGTTGTCTTTATAGGTAAAAAGTGAGCAGACTTAGTCAACCTGTCCACTATTACCCATATAGAATAATGTCCGCCCGGGCACGAGGTAATCCCACAATGAAATCCATGGAGATAGAATCCCATTTCCACGTTGGTATCTCCAGTGGCTGTAACATTCCTCCTGGTCTCTGATGCTCAATCTTAACTTGTTTACAAATGGGACATTGTGCTACATACTCTGCAATCTCCTTCTTCATCCCTGGCCACCAAAAGTCTTTCCTCAAGTCTTGATACATTTTGGTCGATCCAGGATGAATAGAAAATCTACTCTTGTGTGCTTCATCCAGAATCAAACGCTTCAACTCAGAATCATTCGGTATACACATTCGTTGCTTAAACAAGATTACTCCATCAGGTGCTGTCACAAAATCAGACATGCCTTCGCTCGCTTGCAATTGCTCATCATACCCTTGTGATATCCAAACTCTTTCTCGTAGCTCATTCTGGATGCTCAAGTTACTGATCAACACACCACTGGGCGTCCATTCAAAATGAAGGTTAAGATCTCGAAACTTCTCCAACAATCCATGTTCTAACATCATCAACTCCGCAACTCGAAATTCCATCCTGCTTAAGGCATCTGCCACTTTGTTAGCCTTTCCTGGATGGTATTTCAATTCAAAGTCAAAATCTTTAAGGTACTCCATCCATCTCCTTTGTCGCATATTCAACTCCTTCTGGTCAAAGAGATATCTCAAGCTTTTATGATCACTGAACATCTCAAAGTGAACGCCATATATATAATGTCGCCACACCTTGAGTGCAAAAACTATTGCAGCAAGCTCAAGATCGTGGGTCGGGTAATTCTCTTCATGAGATCTCAACTGCCGAGAGGCATATGCTACCACCTGACCATCTTGCATCAATACTCCGCCTAAACCTTTCTTAGAAGCGTCGCAGAACACCTCATAAGATCGGTATTGATCCGGAATCACTAACACGGGTGCAGTAGTCAACTTCTTCTTAAGTTTCTGGAAACTCTGCTCACACTCGGAATCCCATTCAAAAGCAACCTCCTTTCGCGTAAGCCTTGTCAATGGTAAGGCTAACTTAGCAAACCCCATAATAAATCTCCGGTAATAATCTGCCAGACCTAAGAAGCTTCTGACTTCAGTCACACTCCTCGGCCGATCCCAATTCACCACTGCTTCTACTTTAGAAGGATCCACTGCCACGCCTCCTCCAGAGATGACATGACCGAGGAAACTTACTTCGGATAGCCAAAATTCACACTTGCTGAACTTGGCATACAATTGTTTCTCTCGAAGAGTAGATAACACAATCCGCAAATGCTCTTCATGATCTTCGGGAGTATGGGAGTACACCAGAATGTCATCAATGAAGATTACTACAAACTGGTCCAGATATGGTTGAAAGATTCGATTCATGTAATCCACGAAAACTGCCGGAGCATTAGTCACACCGAACGACATAACTAAAAACTCGTAGTGACCATACCGGGTCCTGAATGCAGTCTTAGGTACATCTGAGCTCTTCACTCGAATTTGATGGTACCCTGACCTAAGATCAATCTTCGAGAACACACTGGCTCCTTTCAACTGATCTAGGAGGTCATCAATCCGTGGTAAAGGATATTTATTCTTTATGGTAACTTTGTTCAGCTGACGGTAATCGATGCACAGGCGCATACTTCCGTCTTTCTTCTTTACCAAAAGAACAGGGGCTCCCCATGGAGAAACACTGGGTTGGATAAAATGCTTAGCAAGAAGTTCTTCCAATTGGCTCTTCAGTTCCCTGAGTTCAATAGGAGACATCCTATATGGAGTGATGGAAACTGAGGCTGTTCCAGGAACAAGATCAATTGAGAATTCCGCTTCCCTTTCTGGAGGAAGAGAAGTGATATCCTCAAGAAACACATCAGAAAATTCACACCACCGGAATCTCTGACAATTCAACTCTCACGGAAGGTTCCTTGGAAAGAACTAAAAGAAAGGATCTTTCTTGAGAAAAGAGATAATTAACCGTGCTGATTGTACCTTCTATCAACTTGGTAATTGCATCATCGGAAGAAGTCTCTTCAGCAGGAATGAATATGGCCTTCTCTTTGCAACCAATGTACACCGAGTTAAGAGACAACCAATTCATCCCTAGAATAACATCCAGCCTCTTGAGGGGTAAGCAAATTAGATCAATCGGGAAGTCACGACCATTAAAAGACACCGAACAATCTTTACAAATTAGTCGAGCTTCCACAGTATTATCCGTTGCCGAAGAAATAATCATAGGATTGGGTAATGGAGTAACTTCCAAACCAAGTCGGTAAACACACTCGGTAGAGACAAAAGAATGAGTGGCTCCACAATCAACTAAAACACATAAAGGTTGATTGTTAACATAACACGTACCCGCAATGAGATTGTTGTTTCCCTTGGCCTTCCTCGAATCCAAAGTGTAAACACGACCTGCAGTCTTCTCAGGAATCCTCTTTTGTGGACATTGTGGAGCTATGTGGCCCTGCTCGCCACATCTAAAACAAGTCACAGAAACGTACTTGCACTCCCCGGCATGCTTCCTTCCACACTTGCGACAATGGGGCGGTTGAGCCGATTGATCACCATAAACCTGCTTCTTCTTTGGCGGAGGGTTACGGGGCCTCAAGTGTTGAGTAGATCTTCCTTGCTCTCTAAAATTAGCCATGTTCTGGTTCCTCTCTTCTTGAACCCTCTTCAAGCTGTTTTCAGCAACATAGCATTGCCTTAGACATTCAGCATAAGTAGTGAACTCTCTTTGGGAAACACTATGAGCAATGTCGGCCCTCAAACCCATCATAAACTGATCAATCTTCCATAGTTCATCTGGAGCATAAACAGCTTGTCGGGAGTAATCAGCCAAGTCTTCGAACTTCTCTGCATATTCTGAAATAGACATGTCACCTTGCTTGAAGTTCTGGAATTCTCGCTCCTTCTGAGTCCTCACACTATTAGGGAAATACTTCTCCAAGAACGCCACTTTGAAGTGCTTGAGCGTGATACCGTTCAGAACATCAGTGCTTCTTCTTCTGACTTCATGTTCTTCTGATGTTTCATAGTCCATTTTCTGATTCTGCTTGACCATCTTCTGATATCTTGCTAGAGCATGTTCTGATGTAGCCATCCAGAACCTTCTGAGTCAGTGCTTCTGAGCACTGAATTGTGCATACTCTTTATGTATTTCCTGAAATGGAAAATGTAAAGGATTAGAGTACCACATTGTCTTATACAAAATTCATATATATTGTTATCATCAAAACAAGAATATTGATCAGAACAAATCTTGTTCTAACAAGGGTTCTTTGGAAAAAAATCTAAAACCATCTAAACATAATGATGGTGCATAGTTTTTAACTAACCCAAAAATTAAAAAAAAAAAAGTTTAGGCAACAAGGAACAACCGTGGCCAAAAGTAAATAAAATAAAAAAGTTTAGGCAAAAACCATGGCCAAAAGTAAATAAAATCGTTATCTGTAATATTACAAATCGAATAATTTGACTGCAAGTTATCCGGTGAAGAAAAATTACAAACCGGATAACTTGACTGCAAGTTATCCAGTGAAGAAAAATTACAAACCGGAAAACTTGACTGCAAGTTATCTGGTGAAGAGAAATTACAAACCAGAAAACTTGATTGCAAGTTATCCGATGCACTTTGGTAGGGGTGTGAAATGGTAAATATTAAATAATAAAATTATTTTATAAATTAAAAGGATAGAATTGAGATATTTTAAAAATTGTAGGGGTTGAGAGATAATGGTAGGGGTACGAGGTATAATTTTCTTCCGAGCACGACAGAAGGTTAGCCGAGCACGCTGGATCTCGTCCCCGGCAACGGCTAGTACTTCGGGCAAGACTAGTCAAAGACCTAGTCAACAGTCCCCCATATTCTGGGCCGAAAATCACGCCCACGCCCATGAAGATAGGGAATCCACTCTATTCCAACGAGAACACTTATAAATAGCCCTCTACACCTAGAGGGCAAGGTAATCCTAATTTTTTCCAAAATCTCATACGTTATGTTGTACCTTATTGTTCTCTTACATACTTTGGCATCGGAGTGCCTTGCAGGTACAACTTTTTTCCCTCAACCATCACCGAAGATCAAGCCTATGTTGGCCACCTGTTCTGCCGGTAGCGAACAATATTAATTCAGCTTCAAAATTAATAAATATTAATAAAAAATATTCATTTACATTAAAATAAAATATTATAATAATTTGAAAAAATGATGAGTCATGTAATAAAAAAGGTTTATATACATGGAAAAATTATGAAAAAAGAAACTACTAACACACTCTTTAACTCATATTTTCTAACATATTTTCTTTATTGATTAAAATTTATGAGTTATGTAAAACTTAAATGAAACATATGATTTGGTAGAGTTTTGCAAATCAAAGAGGTTATATTAAAAAATGAGCGTTAAAAAACATCTTCTAATTTTTATATATAAACATTTTGTTTTTGTTTTAATTAAACATTTAATAAACATACTAAATAAAATATAATGATTAATGTTTTTTTATAAATAACTAAGTTTCAATATCTAATAATGTATATTAAGTTTACAATATGTTAAAATTTGTATTTTAATTTATAAAAATAAAATTCAAAAAAACTTTAAATATTTAAAAAGTTAAATAGGTGTAACACCCCACACATATATGTCTAGAATAATATGCATAAAGTATTAATTATGGTACATAAGACAACAATTACATAATGCTCGCAGCAGAAAATAGAAGTACACGAATACATTAGCCGAATGTATCATGGCCAAAATACAAGTACATCATATCAGTACATGTCCAAAATACACGAACTAATAAGCACGACAAGAAACTAAAAGAAACATTCAAGCATCGCCAAGAGATCTAATCCATCTTTCCCTTACCGCGATCTTGCCTCGAGCCACCTGAAAAATAAATAATTGGAATGGGATGAGATTACTAAATCTCAGTGAGTCCGCCAATCCTATTAGTCCGCTCGGATCTAAAGGGAACATACAAAATAAACGAATCCACCATGGATTCGGGGTTATTCTCACTTCCGTTACAAGTACGGAGTAAACAAGGTGACTCGTCCACCATTGGACTTGTCTCAAGCAAATACACATTGTATAGCAAACAAGTATGCAAACCCGCATCCACCCACGGGGAATCCAGAAGTGTAACAACCTCGGCTAGATTATGGAATAAATGCATCCTCGATGAGTAACCTCCTGCCTATATGTCAAGGGACTTGTACAAGCACACTGCAAGACGGTTAAACGGGTTCGCACAAGCCTAAATGGCCGCGAGATGACTTTTGCCTAACTGGCGTCATCGTTCCGTTAACCTTCTTCACGCTAGTGAGTTACGCCGAGTACAAACCGCCACCTTGACGCCTGAGCCCATCGGGCGAAAGCCTAGTATTAGTCTACGTGACTTTACTAGAGGTGAGTTACCACATTATGCATTAGCCTACATAGCCGCATAACCCCACCATACCGAGCACGCAAGTGTGTTAACGGCAAGTGAGTAAAACCCCGTACGGAAACTCACGAGCACACTACAACGGTAGCTCAGATGCATACCATATCGAACAATACACATGAACGGGTTGTTCCATTGGACTACACGGTCCGGGAGGGCTCATAGACTACATAGTCGGAGCAGCGTCCCAATCTAGCCTTCCGGCCACTTCGATTCAAGCATACAAAAATATGACATAAAGTCAAGGTCACAAACAAAGCAATCAATCCAATCGTTTAACCAAAACGACGGTGTCCATAGATTTTCATGTATAAAACATAATGGCATAACGCTTTCAAATATGGGTATCACAATCATAATAAGCAATAAACAAACTATGCCATGCTTAACATAAGAATTATTAATCAATTGGTAAAGACATAAGTTCCCATACTAATTTATTGGTTCACTAAGTGGGGCTCCACTATTATTAAATCAAACATTCTGGTTTGGGGACCAATTTTATTAGAAAGTACACGTCGCTAGCTTTCCAACGATATAAAGTTTGCGCAATTCCGATACCCGAGCCGAAAGTTACGAATTTCCGAAGTTTGCTGATTTTTCCTCCCTGCGCCCAGGGTAACCGATTACCCAAACTCAATAACCGATTACTGGCACTAAAAACAGTCCAAAATTTCATTTTTAATAGAGTAATCGGTTACCCAAAGACCCGTAACCGAATACCCTGTAGCATAATCAATTTTCTGCGTTTTAAAAGCTCTAAACCAGTTTCAAACATCCTATAGTTGATCCCCTATACTTGTATAACAGTCCAAACGAAATTGTAACACATAAACACATTTAGAAACATCAATATACAGATATTAGGGAAAAGCAAACAGATTTAGCATCATAGATTCATAGGTTCATTCACAATCCCTAAACCCCAATTAAACCCTGACATGCAAACCCCATGGCTACTAACTAGGGACTCACCTTAGAGATGAAGAAGATGATGATAGAGTTGAAAACAAGATGGAGATGATGATAGAAGCAAGGTTTGGGACAGAATCTGCTGCATGCAAGTGAGCTTTGGACTAAGTTTGGAACTTTCTCCTCTTCCTCTCCCTTTCCACGTTTTTGTTTCTTCTTCCTCTACTAAAGCAAAATTCTGGTTTTGGAAAGAAGAGAATGATCAACCAAACATGTCCCAAGTTCTACTTAAGGGTGAAAGTACTATTATGCCCCTCTTATTGCCACTAATAGGTTTAGTTAGCACCATAAACCAATTAGTAGAAATATATATCATATTCATCCATCTTATTTTATACTAATTACATTAGTAATAATAACGATCGAATAAATATAATACCGGGTACTACATTCTCCCCCCTTAAATAGAATTCGTCCTCGAATTCTAAAACTTACCAAAACAAGTGAGGATAGGATTCCCGCATCTCTGACTCAAGCTCCCAAGTAGCTTCCTCAGGACGCGTCTCATCCCACATCACCTTCACGATAGGTATCTCCTTACTCCGCAGAGACTTGCTTGCACACTCCAAGATACGGTAAGGTTGAGGATCATAGGAAAGATCTGGTTCTACTTCAACCGTATCCGGAAGAATAGGATGAAAGGTATCGGGCAAGAACTTTCGGAGCTGAGATACGTGGAATACGTCATGCAGCCCGGATAGTGAAGGTGGTAATGCCAACTGATAAGCCGCTTCACCTACCCGACTCATAATCTGATACGGTCCTACATATCTCGGACTGAGTTTTCGCGTTTTGAACGGTCCTCCCAACCTCAATCTTGGAGTGACCTTCAAATACACATGATTACCAACTTCAAATTCTAAAGGTCTCCTTCGCTTGTCCGCATAGTTCTTTTGTCGGTCTTGGGCTTTCTTGAGATTACCTTGGATCATCTTGACTTTCTCGGTAGTTTCTTGTATAATCTCCGGTCCAAGAATACTCCTCTCCCCTACTTCGGCCCAACACAACGGTGATCGACACTTCCTCCCGTATAGAGCCTCATAGGGAGCCATACCCAAACTAGCATGGTAACTGTTATTATATGCGAACTCCACCAACGGCAAATGATCCTTCCAACTCCCACCTTCTTCTAGAATGCAAGCTCTCAACATATCTTCTATCGTCTGGATTGTCCTCTCCGTCTGCCCATTAGATTGAGGATGGTTAGACGTACTCATATCCAGTCTAGTCCTCAATTCCTTATGAAACATCTTCCAAAATCTCGAAGTGAATTTTGGATCACGATCAGACACTATACTGGACGGCATGCCATGCAACCGTACAATCTCCGCTATGAAAAGCCTTGCAAGATGAATCACCTTGTGAGTTGTCTTTATAGGTAAAAAGTGAGCAGACTTAGTCAACCTGTCCACTATTACCCATATAGAATAATGTCCGCCCGGGCACGAGGTAATCCCACAATGAAATCCATGGAGATAGAATCCCATTTCCACGTTGGTATCTCCAGTGGCTGTTACATTCCTCCTGGTCTCTGATGCTCAATCTTAACTTGTTTACAAATGGGACATTGTGCTACATACTCTGCAATCTCCTTCTTCATCCCTGGCCACCAAAAGTCTTTCCTCAAGTCTTGATACATTTTGGTCGATCCAGGATGAATAGAAAATCTACTCTTGTGTGCTTCATCAAGAATCAAACGCTTCAACTCAGAATCATTCGGTATACACATTCGTTGCTTAAACAAGATTACTCCATCAGGTGCTGTCACAAAATCAGACATGCCTTCGCTCGCTTGCAATTGCTCATCATACCCTTGTGATATCCAAACTCTTTCTCGTAGCTCATTCTGGATGCTCAAGTTACTGATCAACACACCACTGGGCGTCCATTCAAAATGAAGGTTAAGATCTCGAAACTTCTCCAACAATCCATGTTCTAACATCATCAACTCCGCAACTCAAAATTCCTTCCTGCTTAAGGCATCTGCCACTTTGTTAGCCTTTCCTGGATGGTATTTCAATTCAAAGTCAAAATCTTTAAGGTACTCCATCCATCTCCTTTGTCGCATATTCAACTCCTTCTGGTCAAAGAGATATCTCAAGCTTTTATGATCACTGAACATCTCAAAGTGAACGCCATATAGATAATGTCGCCACACCTTGAGTGCAAAAACTATTGCAGCA
This sequence comes from Vicia villosa, assembly GCF_029867415.1. Taxonomy (NCBI): domain Eukaryota; kingdom Viridiplantae; phylum Streptophyta; class Magnoliopsida; order Fabales; family Fabaceae; genus Vicia; species Vicia villosa. Next base: position 199,491 of record NW_026706238.1, read on the forward strand.
AGCTCAAGATCGTGGGTCGGGTAATTCTCTTCATGAGATCTCAACTGCCGAGAGGCATATGCTACCACCTGACCATCTTGCATCAATACTCCGCCTAAACCTTTCTTAGAAGCGTCGCAGAACACCTCATAAGATCGGTATTGATCCGGAATCACTAACACGGGTGCAGTAGTCAACTTCTTCTTAAGTTTCTGGAAACTCTGCTCACACTCGGAATCCCATTCAAAAGCAACCTCCTTTCGCGTAAGCCTTGTCAATGGTAAGGCTAACTTATCAAACCCCATAATAAATCTCCGGTAATAACCTGCCAGACCTAAGAAGCTTCTGACTTCAGTCACACTCCTCGGCCGATCCCAATTCACCACTGCTTCTACTTTAGAAGGATCTGTCGCTACCGCGAAAAATGGAACAGAGTCGCCACTAATATATTTATCCCATCGCGGGAAAGGAATATCAGGAAACCTAACTCAGAATAAGAACAAGGTCTTTCGACCAGAGAACAGGGCACGGGAGTCGGTTACGCGAGGGGAAGGTGCTAGCACCCCTCACGCCCATCGTACTCGATGGTATCCACCTATGTTTGTTTCTATCTAAAGGGTGTATCTATGTCTAAACCTAAATGCGAATGAATGCAAAAGAGATACGGGGAAAAGAAGGAATTATTTACAAGTGTGCTCGCTTAGGCCCCGCGACCCAATGCCTACGTATCCCTTACAAGGAATCAGAGTGACCGTAGTTCGGCTCCATAGTTTCCATTTGTTTTGTGTTTTTTAGTTGAACAGCGGTTAAGGTCACAATCCACGATGCTCGACCTTTGGAGACTTATACGCCTACTTTTGGAAAGGACTTAACTTGTTCTTAGGTGCCTAACAAGGCAAAAGAAAAACAATGATTTGGTTTGTGTCTTTTATTGTAATTCCACGATGACAAAACCCACTACAAGGCTTCGCATCGTTTCCTTACTTTGTTTTAAGTCTGAACCTTTATTAAGCATTTTGAGTATTTTTGGTTGGTGTTTTTTAAGGGAGATTTACTTTGCGACTTAGATCACACCAAGAAAAAGAGTTTTGTTTTTGACTATTTAGAGAATGCACATCGAGGTCTACACCACAATCGATTCTCTAAATAACGGATAAGAAATACATCGAAATCTACATTCCAATCATTTCTTTTCCGTTTAGTAGAAAAGAACGTACATCGGGGCCTACACCCCAATCATTTCTTTTCTACTATGTGAGAAAGAACGTACATCGGGGCCTACACCCCAATCATTTCTTTCTCACTACACATCAGAAAAGTCACAGCATGATCTTTGTCAGGTTTTTTTATTAAGTATTTTAGAGTTGAAAAAGAAAAAAGAAATGAAAGAGGGGCACTAACCTATTCTCTAATCTAATTGTCATTTACAAGTCTAAATCTACATCTAATGTTAACATACTAATGGGATATATTCTAAGAGGAGCATACAAATGGTATTAACAACATGGGCCAAAAATATGGCTAAAAATAAGCAACAAAATCAAACAACATTTACGAAAATAATATGGAAATGGTACAAAAGAAATACAAGAAGCCATTCAAAAATTAGTACAAAATTAGTCTAAAAAATACTACTATTTTTACGAGTTTTTTGTTAATAAGGGAAATCTAATTCAAGCTTAACTATGTTAAAAAATCTATTAATCCTAAAACTAACAATTTTATTGTTTTCTATGTCATTTTTAATACCTAAAAATCAAACAAAAATTATGATTCTAACTATTGTTATTACCTAAAAATCTAATGAGAAAATTATGATATTTTTATATGCTTTTTATCAAAAAGAAATTTAATAACCAAAAATTATGTCGATGCCTAGATTCTAACAAGAAAACATGTAGTCAGGGGGGTTTGAAATCAGAAATGATGTATGGATTAGGGAATCAGGCGCAGGCCCTTAGCATTTGGCCCAAGGGACTATTTTTATTCATCTTGCTTCAGATTTTAGTTATTATCATTTTTTGCTATCAACAATAATAAAAACAATTACTTAAAAAATAAAATGAAAAATGAAATGGGATTAGGGTTGAATTACATGTGACCTTTCGGCTTCTCGTATCCCCTCCTCTCGAGCGATGGCGGCGAGTCTTCCTTCTCCAGTGACGTCTCCGATGAAATTCTCCGGCCGCCTCTGTGAACAACGCGACTTAAAACCTCTCTCTCATCTTCTCTACTCTTGCCTCGACCTCAAACGGCGCCAACACTGTTCTCAACAATCTCCGCCGATCAACTCGTCCCCTCCGATCAAACAACGATGCCGCCGGAGAGAAACATCCCTCAACCTCTTCTCTGCTTTCGATCTCGCCTCGCTCCAACCTCTCCGATTTCGTCTCTGCGTTTTTTTGTTGTTGTGATGATGACGAAGGTATTGCTTCGTGTTGATTTGCGGTGAGGATTGCCGAAGATTGATAACGAAGGCGTGATGTTGTGCGTTCTTGATGCAGCTTCGGTAGAGGAACAGAGAATTCAGAGATTGCAATCTCAGAGAAGGTGAAGATGATGACTCGGTAATGACTTTTCTGTAGCTTTCCGTTAAACCTTCTCTTGCGGTGATCTTGTTCTTTGAATTGCAGAAATTTGAGAGCGGAGAGATTGAAGATTGATATAGCGGTTAGGGATGAAGGTTTGAATTTTCGGAGTTATGATTCTTGATCTTTCTTCTGCAGATTGAAGGTTGGTTGAGATGAAGCTGATTGAAGAGAGATTCAAAGATGGTCGGAATTGAAGGTTATGTGAGGAGAAGGTTGAAGAACGATGGAGTGAGATTCAGAGATGATCAGAATTGAAGGTTGTGTGGGGAGAAGGTTGTTGCTGATTTTTTTGTGTTAATTTTGATGATTGAAGGTTATCGAAGGTTGATGATGGAGGTTTTCTGTGAAGCTTTTTCAGGTTACTGATCCTTTTTCCAGTAGTGGAGAATGAAGGTTTGAAGATGATGATGAATGAATGGTGAATGAATGGTGAATGAGAATGGAGAGCAGAAGATGGTGGTGGATTTTTGTGTGAAGGATGAATCCGGACCGTTGAATGGTGGGAGAGGTCCTGTTATATAGAGCTCTCAAGGTTTGCGTTCCTCTCAGTTTCTCTGTTGATTTTCTGGATTCTTCTCCTCTTCTGTGAATTCTGTTATAGATTGGTTATAGGTTTTGCTAGATGCTGTTAGGTTAGTTGCAATGGTAATTTGGACAGTTATGATTCTGTTTAGTCAGTTATAGGTGGTTAGAGGGTTGTTACAAAGTTAGTTATGAATTGGTTTTCTGTTATGGACAGTTGGCGAATCAGTTAGATTGGTTTTAAGGTTAGTCGAAACTGAATTGTGTTTAAAAGAAGATGACTAGGGAGGGTCTGTTAATTGTTAATATGCTGTTAGTGATAATTTTTGGAAATGGTTCAGTTTTCTTCTACTGCAGTATGGGTTTCGGTTATGTTGCGAACCGATTCTTTTGGTTATTGATGCAGGGGCTGGATTTTAATTGTGTTTGAATGTTGCAGGGAGTTTGTGAGGGTTAATCGATGGGAACCTGTTAGTATTTATGCTTGGGCTGAACATATGTGAACGGTAGCTCTGCAATACTTTGAAATTATTTTGGTCAGCACAACTTCTCATCAAATGTATATTGTCTTGATGCTCACGTCTGCAAACTGATTCATGAATGTCTTTCTGTCTACAGGGTATTGGTGGAAGCAATCACAACGATTGGAACATAGCCTTCAAGATCTTTGTTCATCCGTTTTCCGGAAAGCTTCATTTTCTAGTAAGCTTATGTCACTGAACTGATACCCCCTCTGTTTATGGAACTGGACTAAACGCTTCTCTTTTAACTGTTGCACTGCCTTTGAATGTCGCTGAACGGCTTTATAGTGTTAACACTGCAGGTGGTTTGGATTTTATGTTTGGTTCTGAAACTAGTTAGTGAGTGTCATGAATGATATATGCTGGACTCTATTTGTTATTGGGCTGCTGGTATAATATTATAAGATAGATTCTGAAATGTGTGCCTGAACTGTGTTGTGTTTTGATTGCAGGGCCTCAAGTGTTTAGCAAGGGGCTGTTATGGCTTTGTTGGCTGAATTCTTTGGACAAGTATTCAAGAAAGAAGAACTTATATTGTTTAGCCATGAAGAACTTGAAGCAAATTGAGATTGGATCATGAAGATGCTCTATGGAAGAGAGATATGTCCAGGAGATTCTGGTCAAACCGAGTCTTGGTCAACACTTTGACTAAAAGTCAGAGTTGACTTTTGTTTTATTTATTTTTTTCAATATGATGTAATGGTGGAGACCCTGTAATGTATTTTGAACATGTTGGCATTTGAATATATGTGAAAGAAGTCTTGTTAATGAATATGACCCTTGACCTTCTCCATTGAAACGTGAACTCCTCGCCTTTCTTTGAATTAATAGCATGAACACCCTCTGAATGAATAACATGAAACTCCAACATGATTATGGCCAAAATTCAAGCTTCCAAAGTTATCTTCGGTTAAGATTTAACGTTGTGACCAATGCCTCTTGGACTTATCATGATATGGCTCTTAAAAGTCTAAATGGTCTTTCCTTGAATGTTGACTTTTGTACAACTTCTTGAATTCTAACCAATCAAATCAATTTCCCTTTGACACTCGAATAACAAACCCAACGATGACAAAAATCCAAATAGGGAAATAAACCCTAGGTCAAGGAATGCACGGAAATACTCTGATTAAGTGCCAAGCACTCTGTTGTTTTAGATGAGGAATGAATCCCTGATAACCACACTTCACACCCTATTCCCGTACTTTATTATGCACAGAAAGAAGCAGATGAATCAGAAGAATTATACTGCATTTGTTGTAGAAATCTGAAACCATTATGCAACTCTAATCTTTTCAAGATCTTTGATCTCATGCCAAATTTATTGATAAAAATGAATGCATGAGTGTTAGATGACCTAGTGAAGTATGTACATGGATGCAAAACCTGGGCCAGTTAAAAATAAGTTATGTGGGCAAATTTTGGGGTGCAACAGCTGCCCCTATTCAATCTGCTTGGACCTGAATGTACGAACGACACAAGTTCTGGACATGAGAGGTGAAAGTGGATTGAATACCCAAAAGTACCATCAAAATTTGCATTCCGTGGTAAAGCAAAGAGTAATGAGTAGTATCAAAGGTGGACCAGACAAGTTGCTAACCTTAGTTAGACTTTGAAAAGATTGCTATCCTTAGATAGACTTGAAAAGGAGAGTGCTAACCGTAGTTAGACTTGAAGAAGAGGTGACACCACCGTAGCGTGACTCCACAAGGAAGAACCATCCTTAGACGACTCAACCAAATTGCTAACCTTAGTTAGGCTTTGAAAAGAAGACACAACCGTAGCGTGACTCCACAAGGAAGAACCATCCTTAGACGACTCAACCAAATTGCTAACCTTAGTTAGACTTCAAAAAGAGACACAGCCGAAGGGTGACTCGATAAAGGATGTAACCAGCCGAAGGGGAAACCGATCCTATTTTGCTAACCTTAGTTAGACTTCAAAAAGAGACACAGCCGAAGGGTGACTCGATAAAGGATGTAACCAGCCGAAGGGGAAACCGATCCTATTTTGCTAACCTTAGTTAGACTTCAAAAAGAGACACAGCCGAAGGGTGACTCTATAAAGGATGTAACCAGCCGAAGGGGAAACCGATCCTATTTTGCTAACCTTAGTTAGACTTCAAAAAGAGACACAGCCGAAGGGTGACTCTGGATTTGAAAGGGTATGCCAATAATCATTGGACTTGCCGATAACAATCAGACTTGAAAGGAAAGGACTAATACCAATCAGACCTGACCGAAGGATGCCTGTAACCACAGGACTTTAAGGAAAAGGCTAGTAACCACTAGACTTTTGCTGGTAACAACCAGACTTTGAGGGAAAGGACCAATAACAATCAGACCTAACCGGAAGATGCCTGTAACAACAGGACTTTAAAGGAACAGACTAGTAACAACTAGAACTGACCAAAGGATGCCTGTAACAACAGGACTTTAAAGGAACAGACTAGTAACAACTAGAACTGACCTGAGGATGCCTGTAAATACAGGACTTTTACTGGTAACAACCAGAATTTGAAGGAAAGGACCAATAACAATCAGACCTAACCGAAGGATGCCTGTAACCACAGGACTTTGAGGAAAAGGCTAGTAACCACTAGACTCGACCAAGGGATGCCTGTAACAACAGGACTTTAAAGGAACAGACTAGTAACAACTAGAACTGACCAAAGATGACTGTGACAAAAGGACTTTTGCTGGTAACAACCAGACTTTGAAGGAAAGGACCAATAACAATTAGACCTAACCGAAATATGCCTGTAACAACAGGAATTTACGGAAAAGGCTAGTAACAACTAGACTCAACCAAAGGACGCCTATAACCATAGGACTTTCGCTGGTAACAACCAGAATTTGAAGGATGCCCATGACCATGGGACTTTAAGGAAAGAGATGCCAATAATTATTGGACTTGACTGAAGAAGACTGGCAATGACTAGATTCTATTAGGGATGTTGATGAACACTCAATTTGAAGGTGATGCCAATAACCATTGGACTTGACTGAATCCCACAGGCCAAAAGGCGGGGTGTAACTCTTCAAGAGTGGCAATCATTCGAATTGCCACACACAAAGTATGGGTTATCCAAATGATTGAGCTCTGCAAACGGGATATAACCAAAGTGACGATGATCTTGACGAAGAAAGACTTTGTATCCAATCCACACTAGAGGGAGAAAGTGAGACTTCTTCTGGGAATATATTACTTTGTGCCTTTAGAGCACACACAAACTTGGCTTATGTATTGATGCATGTTTGAATTTTCCATGGCGTAATGCTCCCTATTCATGGAAATGCTACGCTTTTTTGTGGATGCAATGTGAATGCAATGATTACTATATGTAGAGATAATGAGGGCCCTTTAGAGAATATTCCACTAACTCGTCGATCGAACTTCGTATCTAACCTCGGGAGAGATAAACACCAGGGAGAATCCCCTTAGTGTTAAGAACTCTGCAGGGGTGCCAATAAACATTGGAGTTTAACTTGCGAGATATACTTCTTCGTTGACTTGAAGAATAACTTCTAACTTCTCACCATGTGCCATTGCTTGGAGAATTTTCAGCTTGAGGAGATTCCCTCGACTCACCTTATTGGTGATGAGAAATATTGATGAGGAACCCTTGTTGGGAGGATTGGGACACTCCTAGGAGAAATAAACTCCTATGCTCGTGGAATAGAACAAATCTCAGGAGAAATAAACTCCTATACTCGGGGAGAGAATGGATTCTCGGGAGAAATAAACTCCTATACTAGGGGAGAGATGAATTCTCAGGAGAAGTAAACTCCTATGCTCGGGGAGTGACTTTTCTAGGAGAAATAAACTCATATGCTTGGGAAATGAATCGAACTCTCATGAGAAATAAACTCCTATGCTTGGGGAGAGAGTAACTTGTTGGGGAAAAGCATTATGATACTTCTCCACTATGTGATGGCCAACCGCACCTTACAGGTGAATGACAGTTTCTTCAATATAAACCAAAAGATCATGCCCCAGGCTGCCTGACTTAAGAAGATATTTTCCTCGAAAGGATCCTTACACCAAGCTTACTTGAGATAATTTGCCCCAGTATATTCATACATTTGAAATGTTTTTTCTCTTGATCCACGGATCCTTGAAGAGATTTTTCGAATCTCGACGTAACTGCCCCAGATTGAGTGAGTTTGAGAGATTCCTCGACTTCGTTACTTCAGATTTATTGAAATCAAGAGAGAGATTCCTCGACTTGATTAACCCAGATTGATTGAACTTGAGATGTCAAATCTCGATTTGATTTCCCCAGATTGGTTGAACTCACGAGAGAGATTCCTCGTCGTGACTGCCCCTAATTATGCACATCTTATCAGAATCCTCAAGTTTACTTCCCTTGAAGTCAACCAAACTGTGGAAGCAACTTTAGCATACTCGATGGAATCTTCAAACTCTTCCCCTCAGGGTACTTAATCAAAGTGCATCTACTCAACAGAGTATTCAGACTTCTCCCCTCAGGGTAATCAATCAAAGAAGGTATCAACTGATTTGCTAAATGGAGAATTCAACCCATTCCCCTCAGGGTAACCAATCAAGAATAGTATCAAACTGATCAGGCTCAACGGAGTGTTCAGGCACTTGTCCCTTAATGATCAAACAACGAGGGCATCAAACCGCATATGCTCAGTGGAGTATTCAGGCAACTTGCTTTAATAATGATCTCTGAGATGATTGCCTTTTACTCTATGGAGTTCTCAAGTCTCTTCACTTTGACATGATCAAGCTCTTTACGGATTCTCATCATGTAAACTTCCTTGATGTTTAAGCAAATGTTTTGTATGCAAAAGAATGTTAGTTCTGAGAATGATAGTTCTAATGCAAAGCCTATGCTAGTCTTGAAGTTTAAAAACTTTTTGTACAATGAGGTGGCCACCTCTGGTGAATGAAATGATAAAGCGGGCATACAATACCAACATAGACATATGTTACGCTTCATTGGGAGTCAGTTAAATGCTATCTCAATGGAGTGCGTCTTCGAAATAAACCCTACTTCAATTAGGACTTTTGAGGGTTGTAACTTGGTCGGGTTCACGGTCCTCAGAAACAAAGGATTTTTAGGCTCAAAATTATTTGGTGCCCACCCCCTTCGTGATGTTCTCCACTCCTAAGTCCAGTTAACTCAATTATGAGTGTTCATCCCTCACAAGGAATTTTGAAACGGTTGAGGAATTAATGAGGTTATTCAGACATGGCAGTCGCTCACCTTTTATTCTTCTGATTCATTGTCACACGACCTTGTTTTTGCTTTATTTTCACCATCATTTTTCTTTTTATTGCTATTTTTCTTTCATCCTTTTTCTTTCTTTTTTTCATTTTTTTTCTTTTTTTTTTGAACAAGTCGTGTGACCTCGTATTGTCTTTGATTCGTTGGAAGTGATTGCGACTGCCTCATTCCATGATTGATGAGGAATTACCATTGTGGTATCGTCATCTTTTGTCCTCTTGGTAGGTGGAGGATAACCATCACGGTTTTGACTTTCCTCAACCTTTTGAAGGATAACCATTGTTGTATCCTTAGATACATACCCTTTATGAGTTTTGAACACTTGATCAAGTTAAATGAACACTAACCTGCCCCAGGGTTAAAATTAAGGGTTTTTTCTGATCAGAAAAGAAACTCCTACTTCAAGGCTCGAAGGGGTTAACGAGGGTCTATCTCCCTTATATCTCCGGTGTTTGGGGATTTGAAACAATGCCTGTACATCATAAGTAGGGTTTTATTCAAAAACACACAGTTAGGGATTTTGCATTTTTTATTTTCATCATTCTCCCTCTGCTTTTTGCCTAAGCAAGAGATTGGTAAAAGTTGGTATCGTAATGCCAACAACTTTTTTTTTGAGTGAAAACAAAAGGATTACTTCAAGACAAACATAAACAATGCATTATGATTTTCATTCGAAAATTAACAAGTTTTTACATACTAGCAATGCTTAAACAAACAACAAAATGTTAGGAATGAGAATGCAATAAAGATCTTAAATGAATGCCATTGTTGAGGAGACTTGACTCCGTCTGGACTTATTGCTCTTGAATGCTTTTTTCAGTTTTGATACCCCATTGAGACTTCAACTTGTGCATAGGACCTCTTGGAGCGGATTGTGGTTATTCCGAAATCAACGAGGACTTGAATTCTACCTTTGAATGTCCTACCACCTTCAGTTGAATGGCTAGGTGCCCCAGCATGGTAGCCACTTAACATTATCATATGTTTCTTCCACACACTTTAGATTACTTCCCAGAAGAATATTCCAACAAAGGCGTACAAGAGTGGTGCATTTTTGCCTTACTTTAGGGATTCGAGCAATGCAAATGGTGCAATACTCAAGATAGACAATGTCTTGCTTATCCCTCGGTCGGGAGCCCCAAATATAGATGCTAGAACAGTAATCACCATCATGATTGAAAGAATATTGCATTATCATCGAACTCAAGAGAACTATCTGTGGTGAGGAAGACCCAAAACACCAACTGAAATACTAACAATCGGGGATATAACTGAGCACAAGGTATTGAAATTACATCGTTTCATTTCTCATATTCTTTCTTTCTCTATTGAGGAGCAAAGGCCACTGAGAAGAAAATTCCGGGAAGAGATGACTTATGATATGAAGCAACAGCTTGAGAATGAGAAATGCCTCTCCAGAACACTCTTAATTATCACATGGAAAAAGATTCTGACAAAGTTGCACAAAACTTTGTAGTGCTTTAGGGATTCGAGCAATGCAAATGGCGCAATGCTCAAGATAGACAAGGTCTTGCTTATCCCTCGGTCGGGAGCCCCAAGCAACTTCCACATATGGGCAAGAGAAGATTACCACTCTAGCTTCAATATTCAAACCATTCGGAGTGAGAGTAAATGATCCTTGCAGTTTTTTGATATCAAACACTAGGTATAAATCACACAATGTCTAACTTGAAGGAGTCACAAAATTTTATGGCTTTCAACCTTGTCTTCAAGAGGTGGAACCTTTTGTCAATTTCAATAATCGGAAACTAGGAGACTTCAATTTCCAATTTTTTCTCATGATGTAAATTCTCCTTGACATGAATAGGAATCTCAACATTATTTCAGACATTCTGAATCATACGATCTTCCCCTTGGTAAGATTAACATTCGCATTTGGCCTCTAAGGAAGTTGTCTCATTTCTTCGTGTCTAAAAGCAAGGGCTTGAATAGCCTCCATACACTGATTCAGGTTAATCCGCATTTCTGTCCTCATCTCATTCAAATCTTCACGGAATTGTTCCATTATTAACTTTCAAGCACATAGCGGTGAGAAGTCTATTTGTTGCTGAAGTCAGAATCTGAGTAAAAAGGGCCCCCATAATCTTCTGAGAGGACTATGAAATGCATGATAGTATGAATGCATGTTTCATTTCTAAGGGATCCTAAAGTCTTTTCATCAACTTTTATTTCTCTTTTATCAAAGCTTTTTTTCTTTCTTTTTTGCATATAGTATCTTTTCTTTTTTTTCATTTCCATCTTTTCTATTTCCTTTTTCTTTTTCTCTTTTTTTTTTAAAATAGATTTTAGAATCCCTCACAAATGAAGTGGATAAAGTAATGATGCTATGCAATGCAAAAGCATGGGATCAAGGTCCATATAATCCGAGTAACCAATATACAATCCTCTGAATAACTGATATATGTCAGATGTCATGAGATCAAAATTTCGGCATAGGTACCACAAAACCATAAGAACAATAGTCACCATCTGAACAGAATAGTCACCAACGGTACCTGTCATGTATATCCCTCCCCACTCACGGGTGAATCTAGGCCAGGGTAGGTCAAAAATGGCAACCAGCGTTATCAGTCCTCCTGAGGTACCACCATTGTTGCATCTACATGCCAACAATGATACCCCATTTGGACCTCGACTGGGCGTGGGTCTCATGATCGCACTAGACAAGACCTGACATCTCATCGGCGTCATGACTATCCACTCTATCCTAGGTATCCTATGTGTCAACTCTGGCCTGGGTATTGGGCTTTTTACCTCATAGGAACATCCCACCCAACCTGCAAAACAGAACAGAAGACCCCAAGGAACACAGAATATAATCCATATGCATGATGTGCAAACAGAAATAAACATGATATGCAAGAAGAAGAATAAACATGCAAACATATATACAAGGTATAGACATAAAAACAAATAAACACCCAGTAAATAAACAAACAAACGCAGGCTAGGATCGACTCGCTAAGAATGGACCAGCACTGGTCTATCACATCCCCAGCAGAGTCGCCAGCTGTCGCTACCGCGAAAAATGGAACAGAGTCGCCACTAATATATTTATCCCATCGCGGGAAAGGAATATCAGGAAACCTAACTCAGAATAAGAACAAGGTCTTTCGACCAGAGAACAGGGCACGGGAGTCTGTTACGCGAGGGGAAGGTGCTAGCACCCCTCACGCCCATCGTACTCGATGGTATCCACCTATGTTTGTTTCTATCTAAAGGGTGTATCTATGTCTAAACCTAAATGCGAATGAATGCAAAAGAGATACGGGGAAAAGAAGGAATTATTTACAAGTGTGCTCGCTTAGGCCCCGCGACCCAATGCCTACGTATCCCTTACAAGGAATCAGAGTGACCGTAGTTCGGCTCCATAGTTTCCATTTGTTTTGTGTTTTTTAGTTGAACAGCGGTTAAGGTCACAATCCACGATGCTCGACCTTTGGAGACTTATACGCCTACTTTTGGAAAGGACTTAACTTGTTCTTAGGTGCCTAACAAGGCAAAAGAAAAACAATGATTTGGTTTGTGTCTTTTATTGTAATTCCACGATGACAAAACCCACTACAAGGCTTCGCATCGTTTCCTTACTTTGTTTTAAGTCTGAACCTTTATTAAGCATTTTGAGTATTTTTGGTTGGTGTTTTTTAAGGGAGATTTACTTTGCGACTTAGATCACACCAAGAAAAAGAGTTTTGTTTTTGACTATTTAGAGAATGCACATCGAGGTCTACACCACAATCGATTCTCTAAATAACGGATAAGAAATACATCGAAATCTACATTCCAATCATTTCTTTTCCGTTTAGTAGAAAAGAACGTACATCGGGGCCTACACCCCAATCATTTCTTTTCTACTATGTGAGAAAGAACGTACATCGGGGCCTACACCCCAATCATTTCTTTCTCACTACACATCAGAAAAGTCACAGCATGATCTTTGTCAGGTTTTTTTATTAAGTATTTTAGAGTTGAAAAAGAAAAAAGAAATGAAAGAGGGGCACTAACCTATTCTCTAATCTAATTGTCATTTACAAGTCTAAATCTACATCTAATGTTAACATACTAATGGGATATATTCTAAGAGGAGCATACAAATGGTATTAACAACATGGGCCAAAAATATGGCTAAAAATAAGCAACAAAATCAAACAACATTTACGAAAATAATATGGAAATGGTACAAAAGAAATACAAGAAGCCATTCAAAAATTAGTACAAAATTAGTCTAAAAAATACTACTATTTTTACGAGTTTTTTGTTAATAAGGGAAATCTAATTCAAGCTTAACTATGTTAAAAAATCTATTAATCCTAAAACTAACAATTTTATTGTTTTCTATGTCATTTTTAATACCTAAAAATCAAACAAAAATTATGATTCTAACTATTGTTATTACCTAAAAATCTAATGAGAAAATTATGATATTTTTATATGCTTTTTATCAAAAAGAAATTTAATAACCAAAAATTATGTCGATGCCTAGATTCTAACAAGAAAACATGTAGTCAGGGGGGTTTGAAATCAGAAATGATGTATGGATTAGGGAATCAGGCGCAGGCCCTTAGCATTTGGCCCAAGGGACTATTTTTATTCATCTTGCTTCAGATTTTAGTTATTATCATTTTTTGCTATCAACAATAATAAAAACAATTACTTAAAAAATAAAATGAAAAATGAAATGGGATTAGGGTTGAATTACATGTGACCTTTCGGCTTCTCGTATCCCCTCCTCTCGAGCGATGGCGGCGAGTCTTCCTTCTCCAGTGACGTCTCCGATGAAATTCTCCGGCCGCCTCTGTGAACAACGCGACTTAAAACCTCTCTCTCATCTTCTCTACTCTTGCCTCGACCTCAAACGGCGCCAACACTGTTCTCAACAATCTCCGCCGATCAACTCGTCCCCTCCGATCAAACAACGATGCCGCCGGAGAGAAACATCCCTCAACCTCTTCTCTGCTTTCGATCTCGCCTCGCTCCAACCTCTCCGATTTCGTCTCTGCGTTTTTTTGTTGTTGTGATGATGACGAAGGTATTGCTTCGTGTTGATTTGCGGTGAGGATTGCCGAAGATTGATAACGAAGGCGTGATGTTGTGCGTTCTTGATGCAGCTTCGGTAGAGGAACAGAGAATTCAGAGATTGCAATCTCAGAGAAGGTGAAGATGATGACTCGGTAATGACTTTTCTGTAGCTTTCCGTTAAACCTTCTCTTGCGGTGATCTTGTTCTTTGAATTGCAGAAATTTGAGAGCGGAGAGATTGAAGATTGATATAGCGGTTAGGGATGAAGGTTTGAATTTTCGGAGTTATGATTCTTGATCTTTCTTCTGCAGATTGAAGGTTGGTTGAGATGAAGCTGATTGAAGAGAGATTCAAAGATGGTCGGAATTGAAGGTTATGTGAGGAGAAGGTTGAAGAACGATGGAGTGAGATTCAGAGATGATCAGAATTGAAGGTTGTGTGGGGAGAAGGTTGTTGCTGATTTTTTTGTGTTAATTTTGATGATTGAAGGTTATCGAAGGTTGATGATGGAGGTTTTCTGTGAAGCTTTTTCAGGTTACTGATCCTTTTTCCAGTAGTGGAGAATGAAGGTTTGAAGATGATGATGAATGAATGGTGAATGAATGGTGAATGAGAATGGAGAGCAGAAGATGGTGGTGGATTTTTGTGTGAAGGATGAATCCGGACCGTTGAATGGTGGGAGAGGTCCTGTTATATAGAGCTCTCAAGGTTTGCGTTCCTCTCAGTTTCTCTGTTGATTTTCTGGATTCTTCTCCTCTTCTGTGAATTCTGTTATAGATTGGTTATAGGTTTTGCTAGATGCTGTTAGGTTAGTTGCAATGGTAATTTGGACAGTTATGATTCTGTTTAGTCAGTTATAGGTGGTTAGAGGGTTGTTACAAAGTTAGTTATGAATTGGTTTTCTGTTATGGACAGTTGGCGAATCAGTTAGATTGGTTTTAAGGTTAGTCGAAACTGAATTGTGTTTAAAAGAAGATGACTAGGGAGGGTCTGTTAATTGTTAATATGCTGTTAGTGATAATTTTTGGAAATGGTTCAGTTTTCTTCTACTGCAGTATGGGTTTCGGTTATGTTGCGAACCGATTCTTTTGGTTATTGATGCAGGGGCTGGATTTTAATTGTGTTTGAATGTTGCAGGGAGTTTGTGAGGGTTAATCGATGGGAACCTGTTAGTATTTATGCTTGGGCTGAACATATGTGAACGGTAGCTCTGCAATACTTTGAAATTATTTTGGTCAGCACAACTTCTCATCAAATGTATATTGTCTTGATGCTCACGTCTGCAAACTGATTCATGAATGTCTTTCTGTCTACAGGGTATTGGTGGAAGCAATCACAACGATTGGAACATAGCCTTCAAGATCTTTGTTCATCCGTTTTCCGGAAAGCTTCATTTTCTAGTAAGCTTATGTCACTGAACTGATACCCCCTCTGTTTATGGAACTGGACTAAACGCTTCTCTTTTAACTGTTGCACTGCCTTTGAATGTCGCTGAACGGCTTTATAGTGTTAACACTGCAGGTGGTTTGGATTTTATGTTTGGTTCTGAAACTAGTTAGTGAGTGTCATGAATGATATATGCTGGACTCTATTTGTTATTGGGCTGCTGGTATAATATTATAAGATAGATTCTGAAATGTGTGCCTGAACTGTGTTGTGTTTTGATTGCAGGGCCTCAAGTGTTTAGCAAGGGGCTGTTATGGCTTTGTTGGCTGAATTCTTTGGACAAGTATTCAAGAAAGAAGAACTTATATTGTTTAGCCATGAAGAACTTGAAGCAAATTGAGATTGGATCATGAAGATGCTCTATGGAAGAGAGATATGTCCAGGAGATTCTGGTCAAACCGAGTCTTGGTCAACACTTTGACTAAAAGTCAGAGTTGACTTTTGTTTTATTTATTTTTTTCAATATGATGTAATGGTGGAGACCCTGTAATGTATTTTGAACATGTTGGCATTTGAATATATGTGAAAGAAGTCTTGTTAATGAATATGACCCTTGACCTTCTCCATTGAAACGTGAACTCCTCGCCTTTCTTTGAATTAATAGCATGAACACCCTCTGAATGAATAACATGAAACTCCAACATGATTATGGCCAAAATTCAAGCTTCCAAAGTTATCTTCGGTTAAGATTTAACGTTGTGACCAATGCCTCTTGGACTTATCATGATATGGCTCTTAAAAGTCTAAATGGTCTTTCCTTGAATGTTGACTTTTGTACAACTTCTTGAATTCTAACCAATCAAATCAATTTCCCTTTGACACTCGAATAACAAACCCAACGATGACAAAAATCCAAATAGGGAAATAAACCCTAGGTCAAGGAATGCACGGAAATACTCTGATTAAGTGCCAAGCACTCTGTTGTTTTAGATGAGGAATGAATCCCTGATAACCACACTTCACACCCTATTCCCGTACTTTATTATGCACAGAAAGAAGCAGATGAATCAGAAGAATTATACTGCATTTGTTGTAGAAATCTGAAACCATTATGCAACTCTAATCTTTTCAAGATCTTTGATCTCATGCCAAATTTATTGATAAAAATGAATGCATGAGTGTTAGATGACCTAGTGAAGTATGTACATGGATGCAAAACCTGGGCCAGTTAAAAATAAGTTATGTGGGCAAATTTTGGGGTGCAACAGGATCCACTGCCACGCCTCCTCCAGAGATGACATGACCGAGGAAACTTACTTAGGATAGCCAAAATTCACACTTGCTGAACTTGGCATACAATTGTTTCTCTCGAAGAGTAGATAACACAATCCGCAAATGCTCTTCATGATCTTCGGGAGTATGGGAGTACACCAGAATGTCATCAATGAAGATTACTACAAACTGGTCCAGATATGGTTGAAAGATTCGATTCATGTAATCCACGAAAACTGCCGGAGCATTAGTCACACCGAACGACATAACTAAAAACTCGTAGTGACCATACCGGGTCCTGAATGCAGTCTTAGGTACATCTGAGCTCTTCACTCGAATTTGATGGTACCCTGACCTAAGATCAATCTTCGAGAACACACTGGCTCCTTTCAACTGATCTAGGAGGTCATCAATCCGTGGTAAAGGATATTTATTCTTTATGGTAACTTTGTTCAGCTGACGGTAATCGATGCACAGGCGCATACTTCCGTCTTTCTTCTTTACCAAAAGAACAGGGGCTCCCCATGGAGAAACACTGGGTTGGATAAAATGCTTAGCAAGAAGTTCTTCCAATTGGCTCTTCAGTTCCCTGAGTTCAATAGGAGACATCCTATATGGAGTGATGGAAACTGAGGCTGTTCCAGGAACAAGATCAATTGAGAATTCCGCTTCCCTTTCCGGAGGAAGAGAAGTGATATCCTCAAGAAACACATCAGAAAATTCACACCACCGGAATCTCTGACAATTCAACTCTCACGGAAAGTTCCTTGGAAAGAACTAAAAGAAAGGATCTTTCTTGAGAAAAGAGATAATTAACCGTGCTGATTGTACCTTCTATCAACTTGGTAATTGCATCATCGGAAGAAGTCTCTTCAGCAGGAATGAATATGGCCTTCTCTTTGCAACCAATGTACACCGAGTTAAGAGACAACCAATCCATCCCTAGAATAACATCCAGCCTCTTGAGGGGTAAGCAAATTAGATCAATCGGGAAGTCACGACCATTAAAAGACACCGAACAATCTTTACAAATTAGTCGAGCTTCCACAGTATTATCCGTTGCCGAAGAAATAATCATAGGATTGGGTAATGGAGTAACTTCCAAACCAAGTCGGTAAACACACTCGGTAGAGACAAAAGAATGAGTGGCTCCACAATCAACTAAAACACATAAAGGTTGATTGTTAACATAACACGTACCCGCAATGAGATTGTTGTTTCCCTTGGCCTTCCTCGAATCCAAAGTGTAAACACGACCTGCAGTCTTCTCAGGAATCCTCTTTTGTGGACATTGTGGAGCTATGTGGCCCTGCTCGCCACATCTAAAACAAGTCACAGAAACGTACTTGCACTCCCCGGTATGCTTCCTTCCACACTTGCGACAATGGGGCGGTTGAGCCGATTGATCACCATAAACCTGCTTCTTCTTTGGCGGAGGGTTACGGGGCCTCAAGTGTTGAGTAGATCTTCCTTGCTCTCTAAAATTAGCCCTGTTCTGGTTCCTCTCTTCTTGAACCCTCTTCAAGTTGTTTTCAGCAACATAGCATTGCCTTAGACATTCAGCATAAGTAGTGAACTCTCTTTGGGAAACACTATGAGCAATGTCGGCCCTCAAACCCATCATAAACTGATCAATCTTCCATAGTTCATCTGGAGCATAAACAGCTTGTCGGGAGTAATCAGCCAAGTCTTCAAACTTCTCTGCATATTCTGAAATAGACATGTCACCTTGCTTGAAGTTCTGGAATTCTCGCTCCTTCTGAGTCCTCACACTATTAGGGAAATACTTCTCCAAGAACGCCACTTTGAAGTGCTGCCAATCCTTAGGAATCTCTTGTGTGGTGAAATAGGTAGATGCAGTGTTCCACCACCTAAGAGCTGGTCCCTTCATCTCCTGAGTAGCAAATATCACCTTCTCTTCTTCAGTACACTAAATAGCTTGAAACACCCTCTCCATACCAGCTAACCAATCATGAGCCAAGAGTGAATCAAGTCCGCCAACAAACTGTAGAGGATCCATCCTGAAGAAGGCACGAAAATCAGGTCCAGCTGTAGCTTGAGGAACGGGAACTTGAGTAGGAGGTTGTTGTCCCTGCATGCCTTGCATCATTTGAGCCATCATCTGGTTTTGCTGCATCATCTGTTGCCAAGGCACACGCCTGCACCTCCGGCTTCATGCTCGGGCTCCACATTCCTTGTTCTGGGCCTTCCGGGACCTATGCGTTGCTCAGCCATCTCCCTGTCTGTCCTACGCATGGAATCAAGTTGATCAGGCTCAATGCCATAAATAAGACATAAGGAATCATACTGATTAAACACATATGAGGCAGAATTGTACTGCATTATGATGCGTCTTAGCAAAGTCGAGGATCGACCTGCTCTGATACCAACTGTAACACCCCACACATATATGTCTAGAATAATATGCATAAAGTATTAATTATGGTACATAAGACAACAATTACATAATGTTCGCGGCAGAAAATAGAAGTACACGAATACATAAGCCGAATGTATCATGGCCAAAATATAAGTACATCGTATCAGTACATGTCCAAAATACACGAACTAATAAGCACGACAAGAAACTAAAAGAAACATCCAAGCATCGCCAAGAGATCTAATCCATCTTTCCCTTACCGCGATCTTGCCTCGATCCACCTGAAAAATAAATAATTGGAATGGGATGAGATTACTAAATCTCTGTGAGTCCGCCTATCCTATTAGTCCGCTCGGATCTAAAGGGAACATACAAAATAAACGAATCCACCATGGATTCGGGGTTATTCTCACTTCCGGTACAAGTACGGAGTAAACAAGGTGACTCGTCCACCATTGGACTTGTCTCAAGCAAATACACATTGTATAGCAAACAAGTATGCAAACCCGCATCCACACACGGGGAATCCAGAAGTGTAACAACCTCGGCTAGATTATGGAATAAATGCATCCTCGATGAGTAACCTCCTGCCTATATGTCAAGGGACTTGTACAAGCACACTGCAAGACGGTTAAACGGGTTTGCACAAGCCTAAATGGCCGCGAGATGACTTTTGCCTAACTGGCGTCATCGTTCCGTTAACCTCCTTCACGCTAGTGAGTTACGCCGAGTACAACCCACCACCTTAACGCCTGAGCCCATCGGGCGAAAGCCTAGTATTAGTTTACGTGACTTTACTAGAGGTGAGTTACCAAATTATGCATTAGCCTACATAGCCGCATAACCCCACCATACCGAGCACGCAAGTGTGTTAACGGCAAGTGAGTAAAACCCCGTACGGAAACTCATGAGCACACTGCAACGGTAGCTCAGATGCACACCATATCGAACAATACACATGAACGGGTTGTTCCATTGGACTACACGGTCCGGGAGGGCTCATAGACTACATAGTCGGAGCAGCGTCCCAGTCTAGCCTTCCGGCCACTTCGATTCAAGCATACAAAAATATGACATAAAGTCAAGGTCACAAACAAAGCAATCAATCCAATCGTTTAACCAAAACGACGGTGTCCATAGATTTTCATGTATAAAACATAATGGCATAACGCTTTCAAATATGGGTATCACAATCATAATAAGCAATAAACAAACTATGCCATGCTTAACATAAGAATTATTAATCAATTGGTAAAGACATAAGTTCCCATACTAATTCATTGGTTCAGTAAGTGGGGCTCCACTATTATTAAATCAAACATTCTGGTTTGGGGACCAATTTTATTAGAAAGTACACGTCGCTAGCTTTCCAACGATATAAAGTTTACGCAATTCCGATACCTGAGCCGAAAGTTACGAATTTCCGAAGTTTGCTGATTTTTTCCCCCTGCGCCCAGGGTATCCGATTACCCAAAATCAGTAACCGATTACTGGCACTAAGAACAGTCCAAAATTGCACTTTTAACAGAGTAATCGGTTACCCAAAGACCCGTAACCGAATACCCTGTAGCAGAATCAATTTTCTGCGTTTTAAAAGCTCTAAACCAGTTTCAAACATCCTATAGTTGATCCCCTATACTTGTATAACAGTCCAAACGAAATTGTAACACATAAACACATTTAGAAACATCAATATACAGAGATTAGGGCAAAGCAAACAGATTTAGCATCATTGATTCATAGGTTCATTCACAATCCCTAAACCCCAATTGAACCCTCACATGCAAACCCCATGGCTACTAACTAGGGACTCACCTTAGAGATGAAGAAGATGATGATAGAGTTGAAAACAAGATGGAGATGATGATAGAAGCAAGGTTTGGGACAGAATCTGCTGCATGCAAGTGAGCTTTGGACCAAGTTTGAAACTTTCTCCGCTTCCTCTCCCTTTCCACGTTTTTGTTTCTTCTTCTTCTACTAAAGCAAAATTCTGGTTTTGGAAAGAAGAGAATGATCAACCAAACATGTCCCAAGTTCTACTTAAGGGTGAAAGTACTATTATGCCCCTCTTATTGCCACTAATAGGTTTAGTTAGCACCATAAACCAATTAGTAGAAATATATATCATATTCATCCATCTTATTTTATACTAATTACATTAGTAATAATAACGATCGAATAAATATAATACCGGGTATTACAATAGGTTTGTGATATCTTAATAAATTAAAATATGCATAAATAATAAAATACAAAATGATAAAAAGGGAGTAAATTTGAGATGGATACTAATGTCCCTATTACTCGACCTGTTACTATGTTTTATAATTTGGGAAAATTCAAATTCAAATTTAATCAGAGATGATTTTTCCCATAAAATTCAAAATAGATTCGAATAATTCAATTTTGATAATTTATTAATAACTATTTCTTTATACATTATTATTCACTACAAATTAAAAAGAATAAAACTCATAAAAAAAACTAATAAATTAATAGATTAAAGACTCGTAAAATTATTTCAAAAAAATAGTTTTACTATTTCTTTGTATACTATTATTTACTAAGTTTTTAATTTTTTATTCTAAATTGAAATTCTTGATATTTATACAATGTTCATAGAAATAAATTTTACTATTTCTTTTTATGTTATTATTTACTACAAATTTAAAAAGAAAATAAAAATTCATAAAAATAATTTGACTTTCTCAATCTTTGGATTATACTATATTCTATAACAAAATTTTGAACATTAAAATCATTTATTAAACAATCATAAAATGTTTATATATTTCATATCTTTTAATATAAACAAACTCTCCACACTAACAAATAAAAATTCACTTGATATTAGACATTCACCCGATATAAGCAAATTCTCCACACTAATTCCAAAAATAAAACGTACACTTTAATAAATAATGATAATTATTAATTTATTTCCGTTAATATTATAATAATAATTATTCTTATTACAGTTACGAAACATTAAATTAATAATTATTATTATTATTATATTTTATAACTAATAAAAGACACGTGAGTCCGCACGAATAAATTTTGTAACACTCCATACTTACATTGCCTATGATATACGTATATGGCGTTATAATGGTACTAAAAAATCATAAACATAAGCAGCGGAATAGATAATGTATAACTACAAGTACAAAAGCCCAAATTGTCATGGCCAAATACATAAGTTCCCAACAAGTACTAATATATATCCATGATACAAAAGATGATAGTACAAAAGGTCATGAACTACAAAAGAGCATATCGCCAAGAAACGCCATCTCGAAGCTAAGCCATCTTACCCTTCCCACGATCTTGCCTCGAGCCACCTGTAAAAAGAATAATTGGAATAGGGTGAGATTACTAAATCTCAGCGAGTCTCCCTATCCTACGGGTTCACTCAGTTCTACAGAGAACATGCAATAGAACGGATTCACCGAGAATCCGGGTTATCCTCACGGCCAGGCACAAGTACAAACAAGGAAATACCACAATTGGAAGCCCTATGACTATCCAATGAGGTAACAACGGCAAGCACCTAACCAAAACCACCATATCCAAACCCGTACCCATGTACGAGGAATCCAGGAGTAAGTTACAACCCGCTTATTAGGATACGCAATCCACACCCTCGGTGAGTTACTCCCGTACATCGCATCAAGAGACTTGCACATGCACACCACAAGACTAATCAGATTCACTTCCTAAATGGATTCCATCCGAGATGAGTTACAGCCGCGACATTTCCTAAGTGGCGTCCGACCCCATCATTGTCTATACGCCGATGTGTTAACAGCTAGTGCAAATACACCATCTTGACAATACGAGCCCACCGGGTGAAAGCCTAGTGATCTTGCCTACGTGGCATCAGCAGAGGTGAATCGAAGGTAATGTTGCCTAAATGGCATTACCTCTCCACCATACCAAGCACGCAGATGTGTTAACGACTAGTGGAGAAACGCCATATAAGACCTTCACATGCACATCGCAATGATAGCTCAGGTGTGTAGAACATACCGAGAACGCCAATGTGTTAACGACTAATGGAGAAACGCCCTTAAAGACCTCTAGATTCACATTACAACGGTATTTCGTGTTCTATGCGATTTTCACCCTAATAACCTAGGCCCACTCCGATTCAAGCATACCATAACACAAACAGGCCACACAGGCAAGGTATCTCCGAACGTTCAACCGGAACAAACGAGAATAACAATAATCACATCATAACATAGTCCACAATTGCATTTCTCAAGCATACATGCATACAAGTAGGATGATGATCATATCACGATCTCATACGTTCAAAGTACATGCCAACATGTCGTACAAGTCGTAAGAGGCTTTCGGTTCCCGGTTCAGAATGAAACTGCACTCATTAGGGAAGAAATATAAATTCTGTATCAGACTAGTTCGCTATAACGAACTCCTGTTTGCTACAGCGAACCCAAACAGAAGCCAAACCTTCTTCAACACGGGTAAGTTCGCTACAACGAACCATCAGCAAAGCCCCGATTCGCTACAGCGAATGGTAGCGAGCTCCAGCGAATAAATCAAGTTAACTCCCAGACTTATTCGCTACTCAGTTTGCTACAGCGAACTTTGTTACTCACAGAAAAACCAGAAACCTGTTTGGAGTTCCTAAACCCCAAATCTCCACATGCAAGGAGTGAGAATCAAAATATAACACTAAACAACTAAGCATGTAATAGAAATTGAGGTATTAGAGCTTAGAATATGCAAGATTGAAAGTAAGTGAAGCATTCTCTTCAAAACCCTCATCCCTTAGTTTCCCAAAATATTTTTCCCAAGGTCTCTAACTAACAGACTCACCTGAAATTGGGGAAGAAGAAGTTGCTAACAGGTTGCTTGATAATGGATTAGGGTTGAGATGATGATCTTCTGAACATGCAAGATGGATTCTTGAGTCTTGAGGTTGGACCTTCCACTTCTTCTCTTGCTTCACGTTTTCTTCTCCCTTCCTCTCTAAAATTTTGTTTTGTTTCCCAAATGGTTAGCAATTGACACAAGCCAAACAATCCCCTATTCTTATTTATGTGAGGAAAAGACCACAATACCCCTAACACATACACATTTTGTTTATTACTCAATGTTTCTAAATACATATGTGGCATAACATAACTCTAACAGCCCTCTACTAACCAACTAAGTAGTAGACTCTTAGGGAATATTAATATTGGGTATTACAAATTTATTCATATTTTGGATCATTGGATAAAACTTGGTTGTTGTTGATATATAATTGTTATTATAAAATCATTAATAACTGTAAACATTTAAAAATAAACAAATAGCAACTCACCAACATAATAAATCCATTATGACTAGTAATTATAAAGATTTACAAATATCATAAATAATTATAAATATTTTTAAATATGTTTTCAATATTTATTGATATAATAAAATATTAAGCATCGCCACTTCAACAAAATAATAACCAACTAATGTGATGTAACATTTAATAACTTCCAAAAGATATCTCATCAAACAGATTTAAATATGTGATACCAAAAGTTTTATTTTTGTAATCACGGAGTATAATTGTGTACCATTGAATTTGAAATTTGTATGAGTTTAATTGATAGGGTAAAAAATTTTACACCATCGTTAAATCATGAACATTCAATTGTATTACTTTAAAAGAAATTAAAATAAAAGTCAAATTTTTTATACTTATTAATGGTTGTGATTCACTAACAGTGTAAAAAATCTTTACACTATCAGTGTATTTCAATTAAATTCAATTTGAATTACCAAAAGTAAATCATGGATATTAATAGAGCCAAAATATTAAAAATAATTTAATTAGTAAAACAAATCACATATGAGTTCCTAATATAACAACTAAGAAGAGGAAAATTGTATTACCAAAAATAAATCATGGATATTAATAGAGCCAAAATATTAAAATTAATTTGTAAAATAAATCAAAGTAAAAAGTGAGTTCCTAATATAACAGCTAAGAAGAGGAAAAATAAGGAAAAATAAATCTTAAAAAAACATGAAGCTAAAGTGGAAGAGGCACATGCATAGTTGTGAGATGTGATACATATATTGTAACCTTAATCTTCACTTTGATTCACATATAACATATTATCTTCACCAAACTCTCATTCATTTATTTTTCATTTTATATATATATAATTTAAAATATCTAAAATACTTGATAGAGTCATTTGTAACATTCCCTTGCTTGATAGTTGTTATTCTATTGTATGCAATACTCTCCCCAAGACCAATTCTGACCACTACCTGGTCCTGCTTACTATTAAATTTTACAAATATAGTTTTTAAGAGTCTATTTAAATTTTATAAAATGTGGACTTTAAATACTGACTGTGATAGATTGGTTAGGGAAACTTGGAATGTGAATTTCTATGGCTGTCCCATGTATATCCTAGATCAAAAGCTTAAGCTTCTTAAGAGTAGGCTTAAAGTGTGGAATAAGACCACTTTTGGTAATGTGCTTAACAAAATTGTCCTAGCTGAGAATACTTTAAGAGTTGTCCAAAAAGATATTGAGGATTATGGTTACACTAACACTTTGCAGGAAAAAGAGATTAAAGCTCAACATGATTTGGACATGGCTCTTAACATGGAAGAGGAGCTTTGGAAAGAAAAATCTAGACTTAATTGGCACTTGTAGGGTGATAGAAACACTAGGTTTTCTCAGACCTAGGCAAAAATTAAAAGAAAGACTAATCTTATATCCTCTTTGCTTATTATTAGTAAGCTAGAAATTGATCCGCATAAGCTTGAGGCTCATATAGAAACACATTTCTCTAAGTTATTTAATTCTAACTTTGAGAGGCAAGATACTGGTTTAATTCAAAGAGTGATACCCAATTTAGTGAATGATACCACCAATGAGATGCTCACTAGAACTCCTAATACTGATGAAATTCATAATGATGTGCTTAATCTGAATATTGAGTCTGCTCCTGGACCTGATGGGTTTGGGGCAATTTTCTTTGTGCACTATTGGGATATTATTAAAGTAGATGTAGTCAATGCTATTACCCAATTTTCCTTGTAGGGATGGATCCTTCCAAATTTCAATGGTAGCACTGTTGTTTTGATTCCTAAAAGTAAGGAGGCCAATAACATTGATCAATTCAGGCCCATTGTTATGGCTATATTTAAATATAAAATAATTTCCAAAATTCTAACAGACAGGTTAACCACTATCCTTCCCTCTCTGATTTCTTGTGAGCAAAAAGGTTTTATTACTGGTAAAAGCATCAAAGATGATATTTGTCTCATCTCTGAGGCCATAAACATCTTAGGTAATAAAAGTTACAGTGGTAATGTGGCTCTTAAGATTGACATAGCTAAAGCTTTTGACACTTTAAATTGGGATTTCATCCTTAAAACTATGGCTTGATTTGGCTTCAATAGTAAGTTTTGTAATTGGATTCACACTATCCTTATTTCTGCTTCTCTTTCAATAGGAGTGAATGGTAATTTAGTTGGCTTTTTCAATTGTTCTAATGGGGTGAGACAAGGAGATCCTCTCTCACCCCTCCTATTCTGTCTTGCTTAGGATGTCCTCAGTAGAGGTATATCAGAGCTTGTTTCTTCAAATAAGTTGAACCTCATACAAGAAAATAGGTTTTGTCACGTTCCTTCCCACACTTTTTTTGTTGATGATATTATGATATTCTGCAGGGGTGACATTAAATCCCTTTCTTCTATTTCTGACCTTCTTAAGGAGTATGCTAATGACTCTGGACAGATTTGCAATGAATCTAAATCCATTATTTATGCTGGTGTTCTTTCTTTAGCAAGACATAGTAGACTTGCTGAGATTGTTGGTTTTACTAAGGCTACTCCCCCCTTTGTTTATCTGGGAGTCCCCATCTTTATAGGAAAGCCTAAAGCTAATCATTTTCTTTCCCATGCAGGTAAAATCAGGCTGAAACTTGTAACTTGGAAAGCTAACCTCTTATCAATGGCAGACAGAGTGCTTCTGGTTAAAACTGTGATTCAGAGTATGATAGTGCACAACATCACCAAATATGACTAGCCCTCGAGTGTCATCAAAAGCATTAACTCTTGGATAAAAAAATTCATTTGGAGTGGTAATTTGGATAAGAGGAAATTGGTTACTGTGTCTTGGAACAAATGCTGCACCAAAACATCTAAAAGTAGGCTTGGTGTCATTTCTTTGAAACAATATAATAAAGCTACAAATCTCTTCCTTTGATGGCAGTTCCTCAACCGAGGTCAAGCTTGGTCCAATCTCTTGACTCCTAGAATGTTTAGGAATGGCAAAATGATCAAGTACTCTATTAAGTCTTCTTTATGGGAGGGTTTCAAGGTTCAATATAACTTGGTGTTGGAAAATAGTTGGATTATTGGCAATGGCAAGAAAATTAACTTTTGGTTGGATGATTGGACTGGGGAGCCTCTGGCTTTTAAGTACAAAATTCCAGATAAGTTTCATGCAACTCTCACTACAAAGGTGGCAGACTGCTGGAAAAATAATAAATGGTCCATACATGGAAATATCCTTCTTTCTAGGCCAAACATCCTTGCAACAATCTATGCCTACTCCATCATTGATCTGGACATGGAGGATTCCTTGGCTTGGAAAAATGTTGAAAATGGTATGCTTACTATCAAGCATGCCTACAATACGCTCAGGAAGCCTTCTTGTCTTGATAAATGGGCTTCTTTCCCTTGGGATAATGACTCTGCGCCAGCTCATTCTATGATAGTCTGGAGGCTCATACACAACAGAATTCCTACAGATGAAAACTTAAAGTTGAGGGGTTTCTCTTTTCTTTCGAAGTGCTCTCTTTGTCTTGGCCATAACAAAACTTCTACTCATCTGTTCTTTGAGTGTCAGCTTGTGTTAGCATTTGGAATTGGTTGATTGCATCCAAGTGATTAAGAGACCTTGGAATCCTCAAGCAATGGCAGTGATCAAATTTAGTTTGGTTTATATTATTTATCAAATTTGGCAGGCGCGCAACTTGCATAGGTTTGAAAACAGAAATATCCATCAGAAGACTTGTATCTCTAACACTATGGCAAGAGCTAAGATGGTTGGAAATCTAACTAAAAAGAAGGCAGGTGATTCTCTTCATTGCTTCTCCTTCCTTAAAAGTTTTGGCATTAACATTCACCCTCGTTTGTCTTCAACTACGATTGACATTATTTGGTGTCCTCCAGTCAGAGGTTGGATTAAGTGCAATATTGACGGGGTGGCTGTCGGTTCTCCAGCTTTGGCAGCTTTTGGCAGTATTTTTCGTGATGACCAAGCACACCACCTGCTTAGTTTCAATGCTTTTCTTGATTGCAGGATCCCTTGTCATGGCTGAATTCTTGGCTGCTGTCATACCCCAATTTTTGACCTAAGATACCACCTCATATCATTTGCATATGCTTCATTTGCATCTCTAACAAATTGCATAGCTTGTGTTTGTTACTTTTGACTCAGCAGGATTTAATCAAGAAATTACTCATCAGTACAAGTAAAAATCAATTAGGGTTTTGTTCTCCCTTCATCTCAAATGAATCACCTTCATCAACAATCAACATTTGGTCCTCAAAGATTCATTTCAACAAGCTCAGAGACTTTGAATCAACCAGATTAGGGTTTTGACTGAAGATAGCATACCCCTGACTTTTGCTCAGGATTTGACCTAACGACTTGGGACATGACCTCAAGACCCCAAGTACATAATTTTGACCTAATCTATTGGCTCAGTACATCCCCTACACAGGGACTGATCAACAGTGAAATTTCAAATCATCAGATTAGGGTTTTTGAACTATCAAGGACTGAAATCAGGGATCACATTTGAGAAACCCTAAAAAGCTCCAGGGGATCACTCAAAGGTTTTAATCATCTTCAAATAATCCCTATGACAATATCCAATGAAAATTGTATCTCAATTCAAGATCCACGGTCATCAATTTCATCAGGTCGACAATTAGGGTTTTGACCTAATACACCTGAACAACTGACTTTTTAATCAGAACATGGTGCCACAACTTAAACCATGGCTCAAGGTGCTCCAATAACTCAACATGATCCATTCATACCATTCATTTGGTGAGGATAGTTTGGTTCATTTGAAATCTCCAGAAACGCAATTCGTCTGAAAAAGTCAACTGTACAAGATCACCATTGACTTTTTGGAAATTTTGGTCAACCATGACATTTGAAGTTTCAAATCATCAATATATGGTATATGAAGTCATTTGATCAAGGAAAATCAAGAAAATCAATCAAGAATCAAAAAGTCAAAAGTTTGACTTTCATACTTAGAAAATTTTCTAAGTGTTTTTCAATGGTTTTTTCCAAACTTTGGAAGGGAATAACTCAAAATTTCACCTACAAACTGAAAAAAACTTCCAACATGAAAGTTGTAGATTTTGATCCAATAAACAACTTTGTCACATAAAATGTTTTTCCAAAAGATCAACCATTTAAGAGATATGGAGCTTCAAAGTTGGTATCTTTTGAAAAATACACTTAAAATCTCACTTTCTTCAAAGTTCATGGCTCTTTTTCACCCATTTCCTTAAAGGTCTTGAAGAAACTTTCAACAAGGGTTTTGAAGTACCTAACATGAGCTTTCCAAAATGTCCAAGAGCATGAAAAAATATTGAGTGGAGCCATGGTTTTGAATTTTGTCATTAGAGGTCATTATGCATGAAATTTCAAACCATTTTCACTAAGTTTCAACACTATATGACCTATAATGCAAGTAATGATGCATCAATGCAATAATTGAGAGATATTTTCTGATTTGAAGATCAGAATGGAAGGAGATAAGAAGCTTGGAAGTTTAACCATGGTTAAGTCATTTTAACCATTTTGCATTTAATGTAAAAGATTCCATTCTATCTCTTAAGCCAAATCATCACTCCTAAACATCACCCATATACTTCATATGAACTGTTCCAACCATCATCCATGATCTGAAACATCAAAATCATCAAGCTTGATCCTCACTTGAGCCATACTGCAGATCGGGTACCATGACCATGCTCAGATGAATTCAGGTTGTTCCAAGCATCCAGACACCTTCCATAATCATCATTGAAGCTATCCAGATCATTACAAAGCATCTGTAACACCTCCAGCTCAAAATTCAATTCTCAGTTTGGGCCGTTTTTGAGGTAGCTGCACTTGAACTTCAAACTCTATCATACATGCATCATAAATGAAATATTGCTTTGCCATCTTGTTTCTGCACTATCACTGATCATTAACCCTCAATCAATTTCATAATTCATCAATCATACACGATTTCATGATCAATCTCAGAATTAGGGTTCTTCGTGTTCATCAGAAAATCAATGGCCTTAGAGTGAAAATAAATGAAATTAAATGGTACCATCATGTTCCTTGTGAAAAACCGAGTGAGATAGACTATCTACTTGATCAATTTGATCCAGTTTCAGAAATTTTCAAAATCAAATAGGGTTGGTGTTCTTGGCGCGTTTTTTGTTCAGAAAATTCAAATTCTTGTTTTTTTATATAATTGAATGGACGCGTGTATATTACAAGCCACAAGCGTGGCTCAGTTGGCTTTTGTTTTGAGAAACAACCTCCAGGTTGTGGGTTCAACACCCTTAGGGACCAAAACCATTTTTTTTAACACTTATTTTTCTTCATTTTCTTTACAACTTCACTTAATTAATTAACCAATCAAATCAATTCATTTTCACTTCATTTTTTGTACACTCTTTATTTAATATATATATTTTATGAATACCCAAAAAATCACAAAAAAAATATTTATTTAATGTGTTTTTATTAAGTTTAAAGTGACTTGTTTTTAAATGTTTTTAATACTTTTAAAAATAGTTTTTTCACTTGATTTTCAAAACTTAATCACTTGTAAATATTTTGTGATCAAACCCTAATCACTTAGGTCTTAATTAGGCATAAGCTTTGTCTTTATCTTAATTAAGTTGACTTTTTGTCAAAATTCAAACTGTTTTCAACAAACGAACAAAGTTTTTCAAAACAATAAACCATTTCTTTTTGGTTTTCTTTTCAAAAAAACTCTTGATCAAATCTTTTTGGATTGATCAATTGATTTTCAAAACAACTGGTCCTCTCGAATATTAGAGACTATAAGTCCCATTCCTTTTTCTTTGTACAGTTTTTCTTTAAACAGAAAACTTCCTTCAAAACAAAACTTTCAAACAGTTTTTCAAACGACAAAACCTTGCGTCTGTTAATAAAACAATCAACCATGTTTTATAAAATAAAACATGGGCCTCTCGAATATTATAGAGTATAAGTCCCATTCCTTTTTCTTTGTACAGTTTTTCTTTAAACAGAAAACTTCTTTCAAAACAAAACTTTCAAACTGTTTTCAAAACAACGAAACCTCGCGTTTTTAACAAAACAATTAACCATGTTTTATAAAATAAAACATGGGCCTCCACATAGGTATAAGTCCCATTCCCTTACATGAAATTAGGTATTTCATTGTACATACACCTTTTTGTACTTACCTCGATCAATTTGATTCTTAACCTCGAATAACAAATCAAAAATGAAGGTTTTCTTTAAATCTTCCCAAAAATACCATGGGCCTCCATGTAGGTATAAGTCCCAAGCCCCTTTGTAGATATTTGTTTACATAGCTTTGAATAAAATCAATGGGCCTCTCCCCGAGTATAAGTCCCGAGCCCCCGTATATACAAACGGATCATCCTTACAGGTATATTTCCTTCATAAACTCCATTGTATACACACACCTTGTCATATATAACTGTTCATACTTGTTCATATTTGTTCATGTACTTGTTCATATTTGTTCGTACTTGTTCATATTTGTGATCGTGTTATATATACTTGTTCAACTTAGTACAACACTAGGTTCCCCATAGCCTCCTATTGGGCTTCGTGCAAAGAATCTCCCTACTTTAGGTTAGGACATAGAGTATGGTTTCCCGGTGAAATCGCTCTAAGAGCTCAAACCAACTATACCACGCCTCCTCTTGGGCTTCGTACAAACGACTTGTCCCTCCCATAGCCTCCTCTTGGGCTTACAATGCAAGGACCCTCGATTGTCCCTCCCATAGCCTCCTCTTGGGCTTACAATGCAAGGACCCTCGGATAGCCTCCTCTTGGGCTTCGTACAAGGACCCACGGGCTTCTTATAAGCATCCCCAATATCCAAAACAAATACCCTAGGAGATTAGACATTTACCATCTCTATGATAGGAGTATCTCATCTATATCATCACAAACAATCAATCAATCAAATTTCTTTTTTGCCACAAGGCTGGTTAATCAATCAAACCTTTTGCCACCAGGCTGGCTGATTAATCAAAGTTTTTGCCACAAGGCTAGCTTCGTCGAAACTTTTGCCACAAGGCTGGCTGATTAATCAAAACTTTTTGTCACAAGGCTGACTTCATTGAAAGTTTTTGCCACAAGGCTGGCTAATCAACTTGTTTTTGCCACAAGGCTGGCTAAACAAAAAAACATCTTTATCATTCTAAGCGCCATAAGTGGCACAGCCCAGGGCTTATAATGAAAAGATTTCAAACAAAAACAAACAGATGTATGTGATGACATAGATTAGTGTGGTGGTCGTTTTCTTTACCTCCCCGTTTCACTTGGGAGGACGGCACGCTAAACCCTTCACGCGAAATTTGGAAGGAGAATGCGCCCGTGGTGGGATGAATTTTATTTCAGTTCTTCCTACGATATCACACGAACTTTCTTATTTGTCCTACGAGTAGGAAAGGGGAAAAAAGATCTCAACTAAACCCTAGGAGTTTGCTAAGTGTGGGGATTTCACCTAGACTAGAAATTCTGGAGTCCGGGGGGTCGGTTATACATAGGGAAGTGTTTAAACACCCTACATATCTGTAGTACTCTACAGGAACCTTCTCTGTGTCATTGTGATTGTGTTTGCTGCTAATGATTGGGAAAGTTTCTCCTTTGTGTTAGGAGAAGGAATTGATTTGATTTGAAAAGACAGACAGACAGACAGACAGACTGACTATTTTTGGTATTTTATTAGCTCGCTGAGATTCCTTGTGAACCTCATGCCTACATATCCCTAGTGGAAGTCAGAGCTTAATGTAGTTCGGGGAACTAACTAGGGAAATTAATTGTTTTTTTTGTGCCTTGCTTGAAGCTCAAGGTTGAAGCTTTGAATTAAATCTCTGTTTACAGTAAAGAGACATGAAATCATCTTTACAGAGAGGTATTAGTACTATTCTACCACAAACATTTAAAAGAGTGACAGAATAACTGGATTCATTTCATTCAAGAGGGGAGTCTACTTGGTTGATCAAGTATGACAGCCATCGTGCCTCTAAAATGAAAGAAAGATGCTCATCCAAATTAGGGAAAGTGTACAAGTCTGGGGATGTGCCAGAGCATGTCTTTCAGAGTCCTAAATGGGAGACTTTGATTGAAATTGAAATTGAAATGTTTGTTTGTTTGAATGTGGTAGAGTAGTAAAAATATCTCTCTATAGAGATAAGCTATGTCTATCTACTGTATAAAAGATTTGACTTTAGCTGGCTTGTATGAGGCACAAGCTTGAGGCATTTTGATTGACTTATTAATTATTATTGACTCTGGGAGATAACTCCACTGGGGATTAATTACAGGGTATTTTTGTGTTCTGTACAAAGCCCAGAATTGAGGCTGACTCTACTTAGGGAGACTCTATTTGTGTGCCTTGTACAAAGCCCAAGGTTGTGGCTGACTGCTGAGGATAACTGAATTTTTGAGACTATGAATGACTCTATTTTGTGTGCCTTGTACAAAGCCCAAGGTTGTGGCTGTCTCTAGCTAGGAAAAAAACATTATTTTCTGCCTTGTACAAAGCCCAAGGTTGTGGCTGACTTTTAAATAAACTGAGTATGGATGACTCTATGGGGAAAAGATCCTAGGTGTTAGGAATCTTTGACACATGAAAATATGGTTTATCTGCCTTGTACAAAGCCCAAGGTTGTGGCTACTGAATGATGAAGAACTCACTGGGGAGACTCTATTATCTGCCTTGTACAATGCCCAAGGTTGAGGCTGACTCTTGACAGGGGAGTTTTATTGTTTGGGTGCCTTGTGTGAAGCCCAAGGTTGAGGCTAACTGTTTTTGTTGGTTTTGACTCTACTGAGGAGGTTTTATTTATTAAAAGACTGTTTTTCTTTGGAAGCTAACCCTTTCCAGGGATTTTGACTCAGCTGGTGAATTTGTCTTGTTAAAAGACTGACTTTATCATGTTTTTTGGAGGCTGACCCTTTCCAGGGGTTTTGACTCTTTTGGGGAAATTATCTCCTAAGAGAAATGAATCTTTATTTTTTTGACATTTTTTATTAATTGGCTTTGGAGGCTAACCCTTTCCAGGAGCTTATATTAAAAATGAAAGAATGTGTGGAAGCTAACCCTTTCCAGGGATTTATTGAAATGGAGGTTGATTTTAATTG
Source organism: Vicia villosa (assembly GCF_029867415.1). NCBI lineage: Eukaryota > Viridiplantae > Streptophyta > Magnoliopsida > Fabales > Fabaceae > Vicia > Vicia villosa. The sequence goes on from NW_026706238.1 coordinate 233,905, forward strand.
ACTTTGGAGGCTAACCCTTTCCAGGGGTTTTGATTAAAAATGAATGGCAGAAAGATTATCTAATGGAGACTTCTTGTTTAAAGCCCAAGATGAAGGCTGACTCAATGCTGAGGATGACCCAAAGCATGGATCCTAAACTCTGCTAAGGAAGATTGATGAAGATAAGGGTGACAGAGACTGTCCATGTCTCTCATTCCAAAAGATGTACTCAATGCAAAATTGAGACAAACTTAGCTTGTTTAAAGTCTGGTTTAAATTGGAAGAAACTCACCAGGGTAGGCTAAAAGGTGACTAAAGACCTGTTCCTATGTTTATAAGAAACCTGATGGGTCCTTGTATACAAGCTCAAGAGGAAGCTGGAAATGCTTTTAAGAAGCCTGTGGGTCCTTGTACAAATCCCAAGAGGAGGCTAATCGAGGGTCCTTGTTATAGCACAAGAGAAAGCTATGTAGTTTTGAACTTATTTTGGCTCTAAGCAAATGGGTAAGAGGTTTCACCGGGAATAATTCCTCTTTGGGTGGATGTGTCCTATTATTGGATTCTAAGGTTTTTGCCAAGATGTTTCACCGGGAATAATTCATCTTGGGGGTTTGAACTACAGATCTCTAATTAGGAAAGAGCCTTCACCGGGAAGACATTCTCAATCCTAGGTCATATTCCTATAATATATATATAGTTTAACTGTCCTAGGGTTTATACTCAAACGTAGTTCTAAACTAATATATGCACAATTTATATTTGACAGTAATTTAAATAAAGACTGTAAATTAAAAGCTTGTAAAGCCTAACCTGGATGGAGTGGAGGCCATTGAAGAAGTATGTACAGAGCCTCAACAGTAATTTTTGTTGTTTTGTTGATAACAGTTGAATATATATATATATATATATATGATAAACAGTTAATGGTTTTTGAAAACAGAAGAAGTGAAGATGGACAAAGGTCACATAGGTATCTGAAGAGTTTCACCGGGAATAATGCCCTTCAAATACCAGAAGAATGTTTTGAAAACAGAAAGAAGATTTTGAAAATACAGTTTTGAAAACAAGCTAAGAAGAGAAGGTTTTTGGGACTTACACTCTATTAGAGGCTCAGTACTTTACAGTACTGGTGTAAAAGCAATTGAAAATGATTTTGAATGATATAAGGTTTTGTTGTTTGAAAACCCTAATCATTTGATTTATTCGGAGATTGAAAATAGTTTTGAAATTTGACAAAAAAAGTCAACTTAATCAAGGTAAAGATGAAGATCTATGCCTAATTAAGACCTAAACAATTAGGGTTTTATCATAAACTTTATTTACAAAATGATTTAGGTTAAAACAAAGTGAAAATATGTATTAAAGTATTTAAGAAAACGCCTAAAACATACTATTTTAAACCTAATAAAAATACATGAAATAAATAATATTTTTATGATTTTTTTGATTATTCACAAAATAGATGTATTAAATGACAAGTGTGTGAAAAATGAAGTGAAAATAAATTAGTTTGATAGGTTAATTAATTGTGTGAAGTTGTGAAGAAAATAAGTGTGAAAAGTGGTAAAAAAAATAGGAATGTCTCCACCAAGGCTTGAACTCACGCCTTTATAGTCACCACACCAAAACAAAGCCAACTGAGCTACACGCTCAGTGTGACTAAAGAGGGATCCCAGTTGTTTATATGTGAAACACGCGCGTTAAAATGGAAAATAAAAACAAAAGGTCTGAGGGGGGGATCGAACCCCAGACCTTGGGCATGAGGAGACTAAGAGCGCATGTGTGGCCACTAGGGCAAGTTATTCATTCGTTAAGGAAACGCCTATCATTAAAAATAAAACAAACTTTGCTCAGAGATTTGAAAAATGGCGCCACCCTCCATCTTCGTCTTCAACCTCAAGCTCCATCAATTCAAATTTCTGAACTCTCTCAACTCTCAACCATTTGCAATGATGTAAACATGAAACTTGCTCTAAATTCACTCACGATTCTAAATATGTAACTAACATGAATTAATATTAACTACATCTAACTAATTTACCAGAAATCGTGAAGAACCCTAAAATTTCAAAATCAAATTAAATGACTATACTGAAAGATAAATGGATGATGATAGAGGGTTTTCAATCCTCTGATGATGCTGAACAAGATAGAATCGAGCTATTTCACAAAGAGTACTTAAATTAGAGAAGTGAGGTTCAGAAACTTACCTCTGAAAATGGAGGTCGTGAGGATGATAGAGACCACCTGGGCTTGAATGAATGATCTCAATAGCTTCCCTGAGACTCAATGATGCTAACTGGATGCTTATTGTAGCCTGAATCCTTCTGAATTGTTCTATGGACCTCCCTCGATTTCAGCTTCAAGTGAACATGGAGGTTGTTGAATTTGGAGTTACAGATGAGCTGCAGCCATCTGGTTAGCTTCACTATGACCTGAGGAGTGTGCCTGGATGATTGGCTTGGCTTGAAACCTCCTGAATTGTTCTGTGGTCCTCCAACTGCAAGTGCTTCAAATGAGAGGTGGAGATGATGATTCTCCACGCCCAGCAGTGTTCCAGAGGTTTGGATCACCTCCAAATGCCTCCCTCAATGTGTTTGAATACTTATTTTCAAAGAGAGAGCTTTGGTTTGAAGAATCCGAGTCTTCTTGCCAAAGGACCTTTGAAAAAACTAAGTATGAAGAAAGAAAAGAGAAAGCAAGAATTCTGTTGCTTTGGTGTATTTTTTGAATGAGAATGAGGCCTCTATTTATAGGCAATTGGTTCAGAGCAATTGATCATAGTAAGCTTGCTTAGTGTAGTGAGTTTGGTTTCTTAGCCATGAAGGAATTCAAAGAATATTCCAAGTGCAATGATGAGCTCTTTGATACCACTCCCTAGCCCTCGGTTTTGCTTGATCTTAGGGGACCAAATGGCTGCAGAAATGAGCTCCAATTGGTTGGGAGAAGATTCCTTTGATGAATCACCAATTTGTCATAAATTCAAAAATGCAATCATTACATAATCACATGCCTTTGTTTTTGGGGAATCTTCTCTAATCCTTATGCAATGATGGAAATTGATGTATGGTATGGTTTCAGATGCATTAGAGGTCGTGTAGCATCACTTAGTGAAGCAAAATGCACAAAATTGCAAAGTTTCAAATTGTACATGACCTATAATTTTACTTCATGAGGCCAACTTTGAACAAGCATAACTCCTAGCTCAAATTGAATTTGGAGAAGGTTGAACACAATTTGGAAAGCCCTAAACATCTACTTCAAATCATTAGTTTAGGTCTTCTTCAGAATCATTTGGGAAATTTGTGAAAAATGAGCCCAAAGTTGGATGAAAACTAAGTTAAAACACTTAGAAAAATTTCTAAGTGTTTATGACCTAAACTTCAAAATTTCCAAAACTTCATAAATGGTTGATCTTTTGAAAAAAGTTCCCTTGTAAGATGTTGTTTTATTTTGCAAGATCTACAACTTTCATGTTGGAAGTTTTTTGAGTTGTGTAGGTGAAATTTTGAGTTCTCACCATGCCTTCAAAAACCCTAATTCCCGACTTTTTGTTCCTTGATGAATTTCTTTGAATTTCTTTGGTCAAATGACTTTGACATCCATATATTGATGATATTGATCTTTGAAAGTCATTTTTTGACCAAAAACCTTAAAAGTCAATGATGAATCTGTACAGTTGACTTTTCCTGACAAAGTGAATTTTTGGGCTTTTTGTGTAGAAACAAGATCTTCTCCTCAAATGAATGATGTAAATGGATTATATTGAGGTAGTAAAGACTCTTGAATCATGTCTTGAGTTTTGGATTCATGCCCTGATTAAAAAGTCAACTATCTTGGTGAATTAGGTCAAAACCCTAATTTGTCGACCATGTGAAAATAATGACTGTAGACTTTGAATTGAAGTGTGATGTCCAGTGGATCTTGTAATATGAGATATTTGAAGATGATTGATGTCTTTGAATGATCCCCTGAGGTTTTTTAGGGCTTCCCAAATGTGATCCCTGATTTTAGTCCTTGATAGGCTCCAAACCCTAGTCTGTTGATCTGAGTAATCCTGTACTTAGATGACTGGGTGTCTTAATCAATCATAGGTGTAATAATGAGGCTTTTGAGTCTTATGATTGTATTAGAGACTAATCCCTCTATTGATTGATCCTTTGCCTGAGTTTTCTTGTCTTTGAACACCCTCGATTGAATGTCAGGCTGCTCTGGGTACTTGCTTTGACTTGATGAAAAATCCTGAAGATATGTCATCTCGGGGGGGTCAAAAATTAGGGTATGACAGATGCCCCTATTTAAGTTTCTTTTATCTGGAGGGAGAGAGATTGAGATCTCGATTTCTCCTGCGTAAAAGAGACTTAAATATCAAAGAATGCCCGAATTTTGGGCGCTCCTGAGATGATAAAATCTTTGCATGATTTGATCCCGTTGTCGCACTTGGCGGGGGATGAGGAGACAAACTCCTGTAGAAATACTTGATGTGGATTCTGGTGAATGGATGGCAATGTAGGATGCGCAATCCATCTTCTTTAACTAAGTGTTGATACTTAGAAAAAGGTAAACAACCTCCTCTCGTTCCGGATGTCCAAATCTCGAAACTGGTCTCAGTTACATTTGGACAATATCTCAGATAAAGAGAAAATCTCCAAAGGTCTGTTTCCTCATCAAACTTCTTACCAGCGCTTGGAGGTAAGATGCCATTTGACGGCTGTAGAGAAACTTCAAAGGTTTGTTTCCTCGTCAAACTTCTTATCAGCGCTTGGAGATAAGATGCCATTTGACGGCTGTAAAGAAACTTCAAAGGTTTGTTTCCTCGTCAAACTTCTTATCAGCGCTTGGAGATAAGATGCCATTTGACGGCTGTAAAGAAACTTCAAAGGTTTGTTTCCTCGTCAAACTTCTTATCAGCGCTTGGAGATAAGATGCCATTTGACGGCTGTAAAGAAACTTCAAAGGTTTGTTTCCTCGTCAAACTTCTTATCAGCGCTTGGAGATAAGATGCCATTTGACGGCTGTAAAGAAACTCCACCATCTTCCCTTTTGACTTGACGTCTTTGAAAGAATGTCATATGGCCTCATGATCTTTTGAGGGGCTAATGACTTTGTTTGAAGGCGGACGAACTGTTTTCGGGGTGAAAACTGCCATTCGTCGACTGATGCCTGGGGAATCAACGAACTGTTTTCCTAAGAGGAAAACTGCCATTCATCGACTCTGTGGGGAGCTAAGCATCCCATGAACAGACAAACTGTTTGAAGAAACTGCCATTTGTCGATCTCTTGAGTATTTAACAGACAAACTGTCTTTCCTTGGGGAAAGACTACCATTTGTTGACTCTGTCATGAAAGAAAGTGAGCAAACTGTCTTCTGCTGAAAGAGACTGCCATTTGCTGACTTTGTTATGAAAGAAAGTGAGCAAACTGTCTTCTGCTGAAAGAGACTGCCATTTGCTGACTTTGTTATGATAGAAAGTGAGCAAACTGTCTTCTGCTGAAAGAGACTGCCATTTGCTGACTTTGTTGGGGAATCTGAACTATCTTCTGGACGAAGACTACCATTCGCTGACTCCGCTGGGAATCGTGAACTATCTTCCTGGATGAAGACTACCATTCACTGACTCCGCTGGGGAATTATTTGTCGATCTGCTGGGAGATTCTGAATTATTCTTTGACAAGAAGTGGCACCTCTTGACCCTGCTGGGGGAATACCAAACCTGTAGGGAATTCTAAGATGTGAAGCAGACTATCTTATTTGAAGAAGACTGTCGAATGTCGCTCTGCAGGAGATTCTCGGTTGAGGAATTCCAAAAGTGAACAAACTATCCCTTTGAGGGAGACTACCATCTGTTGACTTGCTTGGTGAGATCCTTGTGTATGAACTGTTGTTTCGAAGGAAAAAGTTTCTCCGGAACTTGCAGGGGAAACTTGAGTTCATGCCTAAATGACTTAGGCATTCACAGGATCAAAGCCTGATTCGGCTATGCAATTATGATGTAATGTATGCATGAATATTATGACAATGATAAAATGTAAAGTGAATGTGAATAGAATTGTCGCGGATGTAAAATCCTAAGATACGACTTGAATTCTTGTTGATCAGAAGATGTCCTCTTCTTGTAGTTCGAACTCTGTTGGGAATATCTGGTTATCAGTTGTCCGCTGTCCGAAATGAGTAATATGAATTGAAGTAAAGATCCGTCATCGGGAGATGTTCGCAAAGCGACCTCATGGGGAAATCTTGGTTCCCGGAGTCTCAACCGTTCTCGGAGCAACTATTTGCATTCTTCCTATTGTTTGTAAACCTCAGAAAGAAATTTCACCTCTATTTTTGCAAGTAAAATTCATTTTTATTTTATGAAAACAATTGTTTCAAGAAAATAACTGTTTAAACTTAAAATGCATTTCAAGAAACTGAATAAGACTAGATTGCAAAGGAAAAGCACAAGGCTCAAATTATTATATATGGAATGGTAATCAGCCAAATGCTTGATTCCATGGAGTATTTACAAAGTTGGAAATTGGTAATTTTCGGGAAAAGGGCTACGATGAAACGTGACGACCGTTATCTCTCCCTTCCACTCCGAGTTGCGCTGTATTCGTGCTTCGTAGAAGATGACCTACTGCTGATGATGAATACTCCGCTATGGATTTTGAATGATCAAGTTTGTCCTGAACACAGTTACTTGCCATATATCCCTAACTTTTGCGTAAACTACCCCTTTCGGGTTTTAAGTCTACCGGGATTGATTAATATATATATTTTTATTATTATTTTTTTTTTTTTATGTCTCTAATTTTTTGCCTGAATCGCCCTTTCGGGTTTTCGATTCACCGAGACGCTCTTTTTTGCCTAAGTCGCTCTTTGCGAGTTTTCAACTTAGCGAGCTGTTCTTTTGTTTATTTAGGCGAAGTATTTCTTGACTGCGTCGACGTTCACAGGACGGGTGAATTCTTCTCCATCCATAGTCGTGAGTATTAAGGCTCCTCCTGAGAAAGCTCTCTTGACCACGTAGGGGCCGTCATAATTGGGAGTCCATTTCCCTCTTGAATCTGTGAGAAAAGATTGAATCTTTTTGAGTACAAGGTCGCCTTCTTTGATTGTGCGAGGTCGAACCTTTTTGTCGAAAGCTTTCTTCATTCTTTGTTGATATAGCTGTCCGTGGCATAAAGCTGTCATGCGCTTTTCTTCGATTAAGTTTAATTCATCGAATCTGCTTTGACACCACTCGGCTTCTGTTAATTTTGCTTCCATCAAAACTCTCATTGATGGAATCTCAACCTCTATTGGTAGGACTGCCTCCATGCCATATACAAGGGAGAAAGGAGTTGCTCCAGTCGAAGTACGTACTGATGTACGGTAACCATGAAGAGCATACGGGAGCATTTCATGCCAATCTTTGTAAGTGATGACCATCTTCTGAACGATTTTCTTGATGTTTTTGTTAGCTGATTCTACAGCTCCATTCATCTTCGGTCTGTAAGGAGATGAGTTGTGATGTTTGATCTTGAATTCTTCACAAAGCTCCTTCACCATTTTGTTATTCAAATTTGACCCATTGTCAGTGATTATCTTGCTAGGAATGCCGTAGCGACAAATGATATGATTCTTGATAAACCTGACGACAACTTGTCTTGTAACGTTTGCATATGAAGCTGCTTCAACCCATTTGGTGAAATAGTCTATAGCTACCAAGATGAAGCGATGTCCGTTGGACGCTTTTGGTTCGATCATTCCAATCA